>NC_045426.1:490287817-490315317 GCF_902635505.1 Sarcophilus harrisii | reverse complement strand
GAACTGTCTCAATTGCAAAAACAAGGCTAATAATAAGTGCATACTTGCCTCATATGGTGTTTGAGAAGATCAAATGAGATAATGAAAAGAAAACACGGCCACTCTTTTTCTCATTTTTGAAACACCACACTGATGCTCAATTCATTATGCCAGACTCTGGGTGAAGAAAACAGAAACAGGAATGGTTTCTTTCTTGACATATCACACCTGCCTATAAACCATCCCAGAGAGAAAATGGAAAGGGACTTCTAGAATGTCTTTCAACAACTCAGAAATAATGGAATGAAATTAGAACCCTCCATAGAGGAAGGAGAATATTGTTTATTGGTGTTTCTCTTTTTCCTCACTCCTCACCTCAAGATCTGTTTCTCCCCCCCATCCCCACCCCCGAGTCCAGGCTCTCTCTCTGTGTGGAAAGAGTAGGAGTAGGAGGAAGTAAAAGAATAGTGATGAAAAATTGTATGAAAATGAGCCTTAAGAAACCATTCCCTAAATATTCAAGTTCCTTTTCCTTTTTTTAAATGCATCGTATCATGCTCTTTAATCTGTCTTTGAGGCTGAAGTTTCTGTAGTACCATTTATTAATAATATTTCTCTTTTGTGTGATTTTATGTGACATTTAGAAATTTAGGTTACTGAAATACTTTGAGATGATTGGAAAGATCATTAAAAATTAATTCATTTAATCTCTCTCTATTTTTTGAAAGGCGTGAAACAGGTGATCTTCATTCTCTGAGAGAGTGGGAGGCAGTGAAAATACAATTGCATTGGGGTACTGTAGATTTTAGTCCTAGCTCTAAGTTGGTGTTTGACTTTGGGAAAGGGACTTAGGGGTCTCCTTTTAATTCTGTATAATGGGGATTTAAACTAGATGATCTTTAAATTTCTGCCAAGTCTAAATCTTCTGAATTCTATGATTCAATAAATATTGAAACTCCCTTTTGGCTCTAGAATGAATTGATTATATAAAGTAACTAGATCTCTCTATTTCCATACTTCCTTTACTCTGTGATTTCACTTGAAGCTTTACTTCTAAATTTTTATAGTAGTTAATAAATTAAAGCAGATCTCTTAGCAGTGACTAGATTACTGGCTGTGAGTAATCCTTATTTCTATTAAGTAAATGGATAAATGGAGAGTGTCAACCACTACTGTTTTTGTATGTAAATTTAAAAAATAAAATTCCACTCTATTTCCTTTTCATACTAGGGGACATGTCTTTCTCAAATGCTAAATGGCAAGACTGTCTTTCATTTACTTCCATTATTTTCTCCAGAATGTAGTGTATTCATAACTTTAAGGAAAAGTATTTGCCCCCTACATGGGGGCCTAAGGGATAAACTCTTGTGTGTTCTGAGTAGGAGACATGATTTATTGATTTCATAGGAGAAATGAACTAAAAGAGGAGGAGGGGAATGAAAATAAGGAGAAAGAGGAAGAGGAGAAAGAGGAGAAAAAGAAAAGGAGGAGGAGAAGAAAGGGGAAGAAGATAAGAAGCAAAAGCAGTTTTTCTGAATTGTGTTTTTGAGATCATCCAAGAGAGCTTTTATGGTTTATCTGGAATAAGCTGGTGAGGAGGAGAGATATGCTGATTCAGAGAATAGGGCATGCACCATTTTTAGTGTTGGTTTTGAGAGAAACATTTATTAAGTGTTTGCTATGTGTAAACAATGGGTTAAGTACTCAGGATATAAGTATGAGAAAAAAGAATGTTTTTACTCTCAAGGAGCTTATCTTTTAATAAGAGAAGCCAACATATAAAAGGAAATTTAAAAGTGGAATTGAGGGCTGGAAGATCATAATTCAAGATGATACCTGGCAAGGGAAAATGGTTTTGAAGGCCAGAGAGTCAAGGACAAGTTTGGAGGATTGAAGGAAAGCCAATCTCAGCTCTTCCACAAAATGGAGATTACTAGTGGAATTCACTAATGAAAGATGGGGAGGAGGATATACCTTGTGAAAGAATATTCCAGAGTAAACCAGTTACAAAATTGTGAGGCTTTTTCAGGGCAAGAGGCATGAGGCAAGAAGGCATAAGAGCAGTTCCAGAATGAACCAATGGTAGTAAAGGCATGCTTTGTCTGGGAGACATAGAATGGTAAGATGTAAATCTTTCAAAGGAATTAATTTGATATTAACCACTCACACAGCACATTCTTGAGGGAATTAAATCCAGTTTTAAGGAAGATAAGGTGGAGCACCATTGGGGAGAGTTCTAAGAAATTAAGAAGCAGTGAGAGGGCTCTGAGAGTGATGAAAAAGGAAAGACCTTTTAAGACTGCTTCATTTTTTTTTTTTAAGTTTTAAGGTGGATGGGTAAGGAGGGAAGAAAAAAATGTACATGATAACTTTGTTGTATATTTGAAGGGAATAGCAAGTCGTACATGGTAGATTTGTAGTTTCATATCCAACCATTTTTTTAATTGGACTGTGTTGTGGAAACTTTGTTATGCGAATTGAAAATAAAATAAGTTTGAAATACAAAAAAGACTGATTTCATATGCTGCTTAATTTAGTGCAAGTTATGAGAGAACGTCCATGGAAATGGAACTCAGAACCATGCATCTTAATTGGTGATGGTTCTAGGCTAGAACCTGAATTAGCAGTGGAGTGCTATTGTTACAGAAACCATGGGAAAAGACAATTTCAAGAAGAATGATAGAATGCTGTGAAACTCAGACTCTTGGGGTCAGTTGCTTACTTTGCTGATAAGCCAAATTTTCCCCAAGGTAGCAGAATTTGGGCCAATCATATCTACCAATTAAGAATAGCTGCCCTTCTTCCTCCTCCTCTTTCTGGACCTAAAATGAAAGGAGTCGGAATAGATAATGTCTAAGGTTCCTTCCAGCTCTAAATCCTGGGAGAACCACTCATTAAATATCCCAGCTAAATGCCACCCTGGTAGGCTGGAATGGGGACACAATCACTTGTTATACAGTTTACCTACTCCCTGCAGCTCTGCTGTAGTCCCTCAGCTATCATACTAACCCTAGTACTCTCATTGCCCGATTACACTCCATTTGATGTGCAGTATTTTTAGGGGAAACAAAAAGACAATTATAATCAGAAGAACATTCATTCACATCTGAGAATGCCAACTGGGCTCTGCTCTATACTTTGCATTCTGGATCATTCCTATGTTTCTAATTACTCCTTGAACCTTTTAATGCACATTTAGGAGGGAATACATTGGTCAGAAATGGATCGCACCCAGACAGCTTCTCCCTTATTATACATTTAAACCTTGCATCATACTGTGCACAGAATAATTACTGGGATAGATGCTAGATTTGAGTTATATATAGAAGTACAAAGTGTTACATATTTTACGTCAGTTTTTGCTTCTTGTTTCAATTTGCTTCCCCAATCTGGATCTCAGTTTTCCCTTCCACAAAATAAAAGTATTGGACTGGGTGGTGTCTATATTTATTTCCAATTTTTAAATAGTTTTTATTTTTCAAAATATATGCAATGATGGTTTTCAATATTCACCTTCATAAAACCTTGTGTTCCAAATTTTCTGTCTTCCTCCCCTAAACAATAAGCTATCCAATATAAGTTAAACATTTGCAATTCTTCTAAACATATATTTCCATATTCATCATGCTGCACAAGGAAAATCAGATCAAAAGGGAAAAAAACATGAGAAAGAAAAAAAACAAGCAAACAAGAACATCAAAAAAGTGAAAATACTATGCCTTACTCCACATTTTTCCAATTGTAAAACAAAAATTAAAACCCTTATCAATTATTATATTAGTTTTATATATTCTTTTAATATATTATATTGATAACTAATGATATAATTAGTCTCTATTAGGGCAAGTGAGTAGGGCATATGTAATAGTTTATACTTTTTCTCTACAACAATGGTTATTACCTTGCCTCTATCTTCTAAATGGTTTTGAAGGGAAGAAATAATTTTTCATTTGGACATTTGACATGTATTCAGATTGATTACATTTAACAATATGTAAGACTGTGCTGGCTACTATATATGAAATAAGAAATATGACATATTTCCTATCTCAAAGAGCTTATAATATAATAAAATAATAAACTATAGTCACAATGATCAGATTGGGACTTCTACCCTTTCTAAGATGCATCTGGAAAAAGAGAGTATCCTACTCTGGTGGTTTTTAAAGATACAGCCTTTTCAAGTCAGGTAACCTATGGAAAGAGGATACTTCCATCCATGGAAGACATAGGATGACTTCTCTTAGAAATAGGTTCTACACTTCCTTTATTTTAGGGGGATTTTGGCATGATAAAAGGAAAGCCCTCAGTACACTTAATCAGTGTCGAATATCTTCTGGTATTAACTTCCTCAACTTTCACTCACATTAGTGGATCAGATCTTCAGAAGGTAGCAGCCATTTCTCCACTTAGGGATTCTAGGATATTCATGAAGGGTGGAGGATTTCTAGTACCCTCATTCTTGAGACCCTACTAGTGTTTTCGCCTCTATCAGTCAGTTGAACTCTATTAGCTTTTTGAAAAGCCACTTGCTAAGAAGGTATAGCAGAGATAGTAGTAATAAAAAATATCCCAAGCCAAGGATATACTTTCTCCTTGTCACTAAGTCTCTAAGGAAAGAGGGATCAGAATTACTACATGTGGCCAAAGAGTAAACCCACAATCTACTTATCGGAAGTCCCCTTTTACTCTTTTGTGGAGTCTCAAAGGGCTTGTGCCTTATGAGGTCCCCAAACTACTTTTTCCCAATAAGACTAGTTTGTTCTGTGTGTCTCTACCATCAGATGCTGCTCCTTCAAAAATGTTGCTGCCGGTACTATTAGCTCTTCTGACCTTTTGAAGTTTACAAGGCTTTAACTTGGTCAATTCCATGTCTGAGTACACAATGGTCTTTTCTCAGGAGACCTTATCTTTCCCCTCCTATATTTCTTTACTCTCACCTGCTTGAGCTCTCTTCTTTAGTTAACTCCATTTCTCTAGTAATTTGATCACTAGGGATGGAAGAAAAGAGAGAGGTACTCTCTCCTCATTCAAAGGAAAATTCTTAATTTCCATCCTCTTTTGATTTTCCAATCCTCATCTTTTGAGTTTGGCATCCTCTTGCATTTGATTGGGCTACTATGAATTAAGTCAACTGCTGAAATTTCTCTTTTATTTAAAAATCTCAAGGGTGTGGTTAACTTTTTTGCTTAGTTGATTGTTTATTTCACTCTTTACCTAATCAATGAGATCTATACCTCAAAAAAGAAATCACAAGGTATAAAACATCTTGATTATACATTTACAACTTCATCATATGTGACTATCCTTACATTTAACACTTCAATATTAATTAGGGTAGGAGAACTCTGCACTTAACAGGGATAAGACATGTACAGAGATAATTATAAATGAGAAGGTAAAATTGCATTAAAATGTTCACAGAGAAGTACAGAAGAATTTAGAGATTCAGGAAGGTAGGGAAGAGATTATCTCTAAAGGCATTTCTAAAACTTACTGAAAACCTTTGAGAAATTGATAATTGATATAGATCTTGAAAGAAGGGAATACTTTCAATGGGGGTGGGGAGGATATGGGGAGAAAGGAGTTATTCTGGCCACAGGGGATGGAATGGGTAAATAGGTAGAGCAAGAGGAATGAGACTAGTGTTCAGAGCACACAGACTGAACTCCTAGAATCAGGATCTGGATTTCTTTGTTTCCTTCTTCTTTTGCCTTTACTCTTCTCTGCATTAATTCAGGTCACTAATGAAACTTGAGAAAAGAGATTGTTTTCAAAGAAAAATTTTATTGATGAAATATTCTAGTCAAATGGTGTTGAATGTTTCATGTTGATAACAGCATTCAAATTTCAATATTATATTTATATAAGGATAGAAGGAAATGAACTGTTTTGGCAAGTCATTAAGAAAAATCCCAGGAATTGTACTTATTTACTGATGTTAAGCTTCTCATTGGGAAAAAAGTCAACTTTTGAACACCAAAATTTTCCCAAGAAATCAAACATTAAATTAAAAAAATTACATAAATTTAAAGATAGGAGAATGAAAGAGTCCTTTTGACTCTGCTGAATCACATCCGTAAAGTTATCAAATTTGTCCATTTTATTGATTCAACTTGTATTCTTTACCATCTTATGAATTCTGTTCTGGAAAGGAATTTTGGGACTCACATGACTACTCTTTGTATTCAATAGCTTACAAGATCCTTTGACAACTGACCAATAAAGTGTTAAGTAAATCTCAATAAAACAGTACTCATAAGAAGGAAGCATTTAATAAAGATTCAGACACATGGACTTTTGGGGAAATTTCTTGCCCCTTAAAGACATGTAAATCTATCAAAAATGATTTTAATCAAGTAATAATACAATTGTTAACAATGACCCCAATAACATAGAGAAGTATGTATTCATGAATATAGGACTGATGAGAAATTATTACTTCTTCTTAGAGCCAATTTTTTTTGGTTCTCTTGACATGTTGATAATTGGGGTGTAGGGGAAAGGAAGAGAGAAAGTAAGAGAAAGACAGAAGAGACAGAGTCAAGCTTAATAAAGAGCTAGATATGTCATTAATTGTATATAATGTTGCCTTCTTTAAGATATAGCTTCATTAGTAATAAAAAGCTACTTGTTCAGTTCATTCATAGAGCCCAAATTTGCTTCCCCTTTTCCCAAGTTCTATTCTGACTATACTGGTGGGGAACAGGACATATTATTATGTTCACTTTCCAAATACCTAGAAGCTAACAAGATTCTAGTTGGTAATTACAGTGTTACAGTGTTAGTAGCTTTTTAACAGCAAAGCTTATTCTTTCATCTGTAAAATGGGAATGAACAAAATGACCTTCTCAACAGGTATGTAGTAAAGAGAAACTATCAAATGAAGTGGAGATCATATCCAGGAGAAAAAGCTTTTCTTGTTCTACTAAATAGTTAGGTAGTTAGCTGAATAACACATAATTTTCCTAGGTGAGAGTTTATGAATAAATATGAAAGGAAACAAAAGAAAAAGATAATTGAAAACATGAAAAATGGAGTGTTTACTGGAAATGCAACTAAAGGCGACACAGTCAAACACAATTTTTCTCCCTTTATTTTCAATCCTTCTCTCTCTCTCCCCCACTTTTGTTCATCCTCAGTGATATTGGCGTGGTTGTGGTTCTGGTCTTTTCTTCTTCTCCTCTTCCTCCTTTTCTTCCCACCTTCCTCCTCTTCCTCCTCCTCCTTTTTCTGCATCTTCTTCTTTTTCTCTTTCCTCCTCTCCCCCATCCTCTCCCCTCTCTTTCTCTTTTTCTCCCCTTCTTCCTTTCTTTCTCTTTCTCTCTCTTTCCCCTCCTTCCTTCCCTCCCTCCTCTACTTTCCCCTCTTCTCTCTCATATATGTGACCATTGTGGGCCCATTTCTCCTATTTATTTATTAGTGTTCTGCATTCAAATGTGTTGTTTCTGTTTCTAAATGTACCAATAAGAATCTTTGGACAGAAATTTTGACAAAGCCCATGTAGAAATAATACTTGTGTCAGGAAAATGAATTGGGTGGTAATATGAAGGGGGCAAAGAGAGGTGGGAGGAATGAACTCAGGTGAGTACAGTTTTACTATTTCACAACTTGTGGAAGCAATAGAAAAATATAGACAGATTGGACTATGAAATGGCCTACCTAAGGTTGTATGCTGTTAAGCTTTGGGTGTTCCTCATCTTTATGATGGCTCAATTGTGTTCAAGGAGCTACAAAATACCAAATATTATCATAAATGAAAAAAAAACCAAGACAAACCCAAATCTGAAACTTCCTTGAGTGAATTTTTCTTTCTTTTTCTTTTCTAGTTTCCAGCTAGAATATATTTCATAAAGAATGATGTTAATGAAACCAAAAAGAAAAAAAGAGAGATATCTAGTTAATGGGTATTTGCATTCATTTGTTCTGTTGTCCTCTCTGTTCTCCTCTCTACCCCCCCAACCTTCCCTGGGAATAAATGACTGGAAAGAGGCCGGTGCCCTCTGGAGCTTGCTATTGTGAGTTTCTTTATATGGGGGATTTGGACCGGCTTTTTTCATTCTGCTTTCTATTAAGATGAGCTGCCAGTTTGTGTTATGTCAAGACAACCACCTTGTGGAAACCCAGAAAGAGCTGTAAGAGAGGAATAGGGCAATTTGCTTGAAGTGGCTTGTCAGGGCCCTCCAAGGTCAGTGGGGAGGTGCGGAACTCCACCGAGTTTCGGAGCTCTCAGTGGGTTTGTGAGAGTGCTTCTGTGTCTGCTCCTGCTTGTCTTCTCACACGCTTGGAAATCAAAAAAAGCCTTCATCTTTCCCGAAACCTACACATTGCCTTTCATCATGGGCTCCACAGTCCCACCACTCCCGGGGAACAAAGGATAGGAAGATCAGTCCCGAAGGAGAAGAGTCCAGTTCCAGAAATGTGCCTTTGTCCTGGAACAGCTGCATGGAATTCCAGGCTATCCAAGGGTGTAAAGATCACAGGATCTCTTTCTTTCATTGTATGCTTGTTTGCCTGGGCACCACACTGTGCTTCTGCCATCACTAGAGCTGCCCGCCTGTGTCGAACCTTTTAGGCTACAGATTTCTTGTTGTAGTGGAGGCTCCAGTGTGAGGTTAACCCTTCCATCTTTCTTGGATGTCAAATGGTCTTTGTCTCTTTGGAAGCCTCAGTGAATATTCACTATTCACACAGATATGCACCTATGTCTGGGTAATTCAAGGTGTAAGGGTCAATTATGAGGAGAATTTTAGCCTAGGATAGTCTCCCACTTAGGCACTAAAGCTTTTAACATGATAGAATACAAAAATGAAGGGACAAACCAGGAATAAAAGCAGGTTTGATGATTGCATGAGTCCTGGTAGAGAAATTATTTTTAAATCTCTATTTCAATCTGGGCATATGAAAATTGGGGGGGGGGGGAATACTGACTTAAATGGAGGGTTGGAAAGATTTATCAGCAGGTGAATTAGAGGTAGGTAGGTGGTGCAACATATAGAGAAGAGTTTGGGCCTGGAGATGGAAAGACATGAGTTTAAATCTAGCCTCTGGCACTTAGGAGCTGTGTGACCCTGGACAAATAATTTAGCTTCTGCCCCAGTTTCCTTAACTGTAAAAATGGACATAATAGCATCTACATTGCAAAGCTGTTAGCACTTAGCATAGTGTCTGACAAATAATAGTAACTATATAAAAAGTTGAGGGGCTTATGCCTTGAGTGATCTATTTGCAAATTTCAAAGAGATTGGGGCAGCTAGATGCCACAAGTAGATAGAGAGTCAGGCTTGAAATTAGGAAAATTCATCTTCCTGAGTTAAAATTTGACATCGGACACTTACTAGCTGTGTGACTCTGGGCAAGACATTAAGCTTTTACCTCAGTTTTTTCATTTGTGACATGAGATGGAGAAGAAAATGGTAAACCTCTCAAGTATCTTCCAGGAAAACCCAAAATTGGAATGTAAGGAATTAGACATGACTGGACAACAAAAAATATTTTGTCACTCTTGTTCTTGCTGTGTCATTTCTGTTATAATGAAGATTGCACTTGATGGAGCAAGCACAAAGCAACCTAACATATTTCTAGTTGACCAGATGTGTTGGTTCTGAGATGATAAAATAATCACTATTGATTCCTTATCCTTGTTTGTAATGATGACAAGGGACAGAATAGATCACTTTAAAAATAGAGACAGCTCCTGATTTTTTTCTTCCTTCTACTCTCTTGAATAGCAAGTAGTTTGTTTTATCCAGGATTCCCATAAGGGGGTACAGGAAGAGTGGTATAATTTCCCAAATCAGGAAGAAATGTCAAATTGTAAGCAAATGAAAACTCAAGTACATATGTTAGTTTAACTAAATCTGAGTTACACATTGTGTCCCTGCCTGCTTTTTCCTCTTTATTTTTCCTCCCCTGAGCATAAGTGAATAAATAAATAAATAATGAACATGTCTATCTTGGAAGCAATTTTGTGAGCTCACGAGTTCTTGAGAATCTGAGTTCCTCACTCAGAAATGATTGGGACGAGGAAGAGTTTCACTATTAAGAGAACAATCACTGATGGGAGAGGAGCTTAATTCTTGGCTTGCCTCCTAGAAGACAGAGAGCTAGAAGAAATTATTTGAAAATGCAAAACTGAGGTGAAATGGTAAAGGTCTATTCAGCAATTTCACAAATTATATCTTATCTTGATGTTTTAGCACCAACTTTCTAGGAGAATAAAATAGTAGTTACTGCTTCTTGTTTAAGTTTTTCTGTCGATGTGTATTCCCACAAGGAAATAGGTAGCTGTCAGATACCTGATTTATACTGTACATTTATTAACTTTCTACCTTTTGGAGAGACCCTAGACAATATCCAAGCAAAAAATTTCTCTTAGACCCTAAGGTAGGGATGTAGTGAGTGAGAAAGTGTGATAAAAGGGACTTAATCCTTTTCATTTGGGAGCAGACCCAACCTTACATCTCTCCCAAACACTGAATTTGGTAACCAAGTATATCAATTCAGACTAGAGGACTCTTCTAATGTAGATAGAGCAGATGATGCACTCCAGACCCTTGGCCCCAGAAGAGGTTTTAATTGTTAGACTATAAGTACCTTTTGGGGGAGCTAAAAGTATCAACTATCTTAATTATTGATGATAATTAAAAGGGGCTAGAAGAACAACCAATAGAGTCTAGTGACCAATAGTTTTAAGAGTATGGACACAGAGAATTTTGAACCTGGGGTACTTATCCCATAAGAAACTGAATCTGTGAGTGAGAGTTGGAGTAGTTCACTGTTGGTACTACATATATACTATATATTGCTTTTGCTAATTTCATTCCATATCAGTCCATGCAAATTTCATATTTCTCAGAATTCTTATATTTGTCATTTTTTGGTAACATGATAACATTTGATTGCATTCATCCAGTTTTTGGATCATTTCCAAATTGATAGGAATCTAATTTGTTTGCAGTGATTTTTATTACCAAGTGTGCCTCTATGACCATTTTAATAATGCTTTCTTTCTTTATTCCTGTCTTTGACTTCTTTGGAGTATGTGCCTAATAGTACTATCACTGGGTTGGAAGATATGGACAGTTTCCAATTGGAAATTTTTGGTCTCATCTAAAGAACTGAAAGTATCAAACAATATCAAGGCTAAAAGGGTGAGTTTAATTTGTTGTGGAGCCATACTTGGCTGGTACAGACATAAGATGCTAGACATCAAGCTCAAAGAGACCTCTGAGGACATCTGGTCCAACTCTTTAATTTTATAAATGAGAAATTCGAGGCTTAGAGAGGTTAGTGTCTTGTCCAGGGTCATTTATTTAATGTCAGTGATAGTGTTTGAATCTAGGTCCTTTAGCTCCAAGTCCAGTGCTTTCCCCAATGTTTCACACATTCTGTATGATTCAATGTGGATGCTTAACATGGTTAGAAATGTTTGGTCAAATAGAATCTTGACCCTATTACCTAATATATGACCATGGGCAAATCAAATTGTTATTTTGAGATTAGGTGAACTCGCATGTGAAGTGGGTGGACTGAATCAAATAATTTTGGGTGCTGTTTCAGAGGTAGCTAACTAACTGACTCTGGCCTAGAGTCAAGAAAACTCATCTTTATGAGTTCAAATCTGACCTCAGACACTTACTATGCGACTCTGAGCAAATCATTTAAGCACATTTGCCTCAGTTTCTTCATCTGTAAAATTGGCAAACCTCTCTAATATTTTTATCAAAGAAACACCAAACAGGCTCACAAAGAGTCAGACACAATTGAACAACAATATGTTTTAAATCCATGTATATACATGGGCACAACATACAATAATTTGTAGGACCATAAGATCATAGATTTTTTAGTTGCAAGGAACATTTGAGATTATTTGGTCTAATCCCCTCATTTTACATATAATGAAACTGAGGGCTAGAGAGGGCATGTGACTTACTGATCTCATCCTGAGGTTAAGATCCTTTAACCATATGGATTTCAGTATACTATACAAAAAGAAATGTGTAGTTTTCTTTTGGTACTCATATCCAAACTGAATTTGAATCCTACCCCAAATATTTATAATTCTAAACACGTAATTTCACTTTTCTCAGCTATATTTTCTTCATCTGTAAAATGGGGATAATAATAGTGCTTACCTCATGGAGTTGTGAGGATTTAATCAGATTACATATACATATAGTGTGTGTGTATTCATATTATCACACATATATATTTATGTATCTAAATGTATTTGTGTACAGATATACATATATATATATATAGATACACACATTGATACATGTGTTATTATTCTGAAAAATTATATAAAGGACTGGCATATAATCTCTGTGTATAATCATAGGAGAGACTTTAAAGATTACCTGGGCTAGCTTTTTTTTTTTTAAATTTTACAGAAATGGAAACTGAGTCCTAAAGGTGAAAAGTGACTTGTCCAACTTGCCCCAGAGGCAGGGTCCAGATTCAGTTCCTGATCTGTAAAACTGAGGAGTAGATCTGGGTGATTTCTAAGATCCCTGCCTATTCTAAAGCTATTCCCTCGTGCTCCGCTTGCTCCCTGTTCAGTGATTCTCCTGTTAGATCACACTGCAAATGATGTTGTTCCCCGTGCAGCAGCCTTAGCTGAAAGAGCAGCATCTGTGCTCCCACTGTGTGTGGTCAATATTCATATAATCAGTGCTTGCCGCCAGGAAGGCGCTGGGCATTGTACGCGGGACATGCTTCAGTTTCTGCTTGGTTTAACTTACTGTCTGAATGGGAGTTATCTGTTTAAGAGCTCAAGGCAGGGGCAGGCTTGTACTCTCCAGATAAGATTGTAACAAAGATGCAGATCATTAGACACATTCTAAACAATGCGAATCTATACTTGATTCTCTGAATGTGTTTTTTCATGGGCTCATTCAGAAGGGAAGGTGGCCCTTGATATGTTGTTGATTTATCCCCAGGGAAAAACAGAGGGGGAAGATAGCTTTGCTCTTTTGACTCAGATTGGCCACAGGATGTCACTGTTGCTTGAAAATGGATAGAGGAAGCTAGGTTAGCTTGTCTGGGAGGGCTCTTTGGAAATGAAGTTTAAGAAAGACTGTTAAATGGTTTGACTCATTTGTTTAAATGTACAAATATTGCTTCTAGAAAGCGAGTAGTCTTTGGTTCTTATGGAAATTTGTATTTTCCAGAAATGTATTTTCCCAGCAGAATGCCAATATCACAGAATAATATAGTATCTTGGAATTAACGAGTTCTAGATAATTAAAAGATGCTGCTGCCTCTTTTGTGAAGTTGTCTTTGATTCCTCAGTCAGTACTCAGACTTAACATCACCTCAGACTTAACATAACATTTTGGACCTCCCTAAAATATCCCTTTATTATTATTTTTAAAAATCTCCTATTTCCTGCTAGACTGTGAACTCCATGAAGGCAAGCACTCTTATTTAAACTTTTAAAAATCTTCCCTAGTGACTTGATATTTGGAATTTATTTCAATTGAAGCAATTTTAGCTCTATAATCTCATATGGCTTCATTTTTTTGGTTAATTTGAATAATTTAATTGGGGGCAATATATGAAATTAAATCACAGAAGAGCCTTTGGATATGTACATAATATTATATTTTCAATTAGGCTCATGTTTCTTTTCTTAATATTGTTTCTTAATATTCTTTCCAATTGGCTCATGTTTACCTTTTCTTTTAACTATTAAATTTTCAAAATCATTTCTAAATTCCAAAAAAATAAAAAAGTCAAATATGAAGGCTAGTCAATCAGTTGGTCAGGAAACATTTGTTATTTATAATGTTTAGCACATAAGCAGTGCTAGGTTCTAGAGATCCTCAAAAGGTAAATATTATGTCCCTTTCTTCAAAGAGCTCATTTTGTAATGTGAAGACAATATGCAAAGAACTATGCATATATGAGAACTGATGGAAAGTAATCTCAGAGAAATAAGCCCACTCTATCAAAAGTATTTGAATATATTTTTCTTTGTTCTTTTTCTATGCCATTTTTTTCACTTTCCCTTGGACAGAATTGTAACATCTCTTTTATGATCTCAGTTATTTGAATTGTTCTCTTTGTGGTTAAATTTCTATGGTCTTTTATTTCATAGGCATCTTATGGTACTACATTCCTGTGTGTTAAGAAAAATAGATAATTATTTCCATTTGACAGATGGAGACGCTTTGGTGTAGAAATATTAAGTGACTTTTAAGCATTAAAAGTTAGTGACTAGCTGTTCAAAGTTCTTTGTCATTCAAGACTTGCCATAATCTGATGATGACCAAATTTTTCCATCACTACATATTGTTACTCTTCAAATACTTTATTATTTGGCTAGATTGTACCACTTTCTATGCTCAACACATTCTGCTCTTTGTTACCTCCAAAGAGGTTACCTCCATGTCTTTACTTCTTCTGTACATGACTGTTTCTGAAACTTTTCCATAGGAGATGAACCTTTCAGTTTAAATAAAACTTTGGCTAAATCTCTGTAGTAAAATCCCCTCTTTATATTTTTAGAGTCTATTAACAAACAACGTATGGTTCATTAAAACATACCCATAAACACACACACACACACACACACCTCACAGTTCATTGTAGCACAGTTTAAGAGACATTGTTTGTACACCTTCTCTTTGCCTCTTGAATCATTATCTATGACCTAATCCCAACTTAAATATAAACTCTTTGGAGAGACAGTGTGATATCATGGAGAATCCAAAGGATTGTGAACCAGATAAGATAAGTTTGAGATTTAGTTCAGCTACTTTAAAGCTTATGTATATTATCTCATTGATCCTCACAACAACTTTGTAAGATAGATAGCACAAGTCTGATTATCTCTTATTATAAATAAGGAAACTAAGGCTGAGAGAGAAATGACTTTCCTAAGTTGTGATCTCCAATGTCCTTTCCACTTTTAGGTTCTGAGTTTTGCCTGGTTTCCATTACTAATGACTGTTTTTTCCCCCTCCACATCTTGGATATTGTTATTGGTTATTCTGATTATGAATGCATGTGTCTCAGAGGTGAAAGGGATCCTCATCTGATAAGAACCTCTATATATGTATGGTAGCAGGAATGGTGGGAGAGCATTGATTTAGCTTTCAAATCCTCACCCTTTGACTTTAACTAGTTATTTGACCAGGGAGAAATCACTCAAACTCATTGACTCTCAGATTTCTTACATGTAACAAGATACTTGTATTATTTATATCAAAGTTACTGTGAGAAGTAATAGCAATGTTGTGGGATAATCAGCTGTGAATGACTGCTGTTCTCAGCCATGCAATGATCCAAGACTGCTCTGAAGTACTTAAAAGATGAAAAATGTTATTCCATACCCTGAGAAAGAACTGATTGTGTCTGAATACAGACCGAAACATCTTTTTAAAAAATTTTATTTTTCTTCTGGTTTTTTTTTGGGGGAGCAGAAATCTATGTTTTCTTTCACAATAAGACTTTTATGGTAATATTTTGCATAACTTTACATGTGCCTTCTCAATGGAGAGTGGTAGTGGAAGGGCAAGAATCTGGAACTCAAAGTTCTAAAAAAAATGTCAAAAATTGTTTTACATGTAATGGGAAAATAAAAATATTAAGTAAAAATTAATTAAAATAAAAATATTAAAGGAAGCTTTTAAAAAATTGCTATGAGGATCAAATGAGATAATATATATAAACTTTAGAGTGCTATATAAATGCAAGTTAATTTTTATTATTCCTGCCAAATGGCCATCTAACTTCTGTAAGAGGACTAGCACATTAAGCCTTATTACTCATTTATAGTTTAGTACAGGATTTCCCAATGTATTGTGCTTATCCTTGTGCTCATAATAATTGAAGATGGGGAATAAGTGTGTCCAGGAGGATGTGCCAGGTGTGACAGCACATCCCAAAATGCCAGTAACATCAGTCCTTATCCTCTTCAATAGAAAGTCATGCCTAGCATATCTGACATGTTCTTCCGTGAAATGGAGTCTAAGGTGGGAAAACATATTTTTTGACAGTCATGATCTTTAAGATGTTATTTGTGGTGAATGCTCACCTCCCATGGAACAGATTGCTCTTGATTATGGTAATAGTAGCTTATTTATTTGTATAACTCTTTAGTATTTATATAATCCTTGCCTTATAATTTTTGAATTAAATTTCTCACCTCTTTTATTGCTATTTGCAGTATAGCACCTTAATCAAAGTCATGTATCTACAAATTGGTGGAGCTGGCTCCCAAATCCAGATTGTTAGGCTTTTGGGTTCATGATTCTTTCTACTATGCCACTCTTTCTGCCCTTTCCCCATGCCCCCTAGCCTGATCAGCCAGAAAGGGGAATGTATAGAAACACTGTGGCAAGTTAATGGAATGAAATTTTCCTACATTATAAAAAAATGGGAAGGTTTATAGGAATTGAAAAACATCTGTAGCAAACAGAATCAGGAAAAAAAAAAATATATATATATATATAATGAGTACCACAAAAAACTCAAAATGGAATACATGTTAAAATGAGACAGAGAGGTGACTTAGTGGATAGAAGGTTAGGGCTGGAGGTAAGGAAAACTCATTTTCTTGATTTCAAATCCACTTTCAGACATCTATTAGCTGTGTGACACCAGGCAAGTCAAGTCACTTAACTCTATTTGCCTTAGTTTCTTCATCTGTAAAATGAGCTGGAGAAGGAAATGGCAAACCACTCTAGTATCTTTGCCAAGAAAATCCCAAATGTGATCACAAAGGGACATGACTGAAAAATAACTGAACAATATTATAATAACCAAGGTTGGCCTGGAGAAGAGTTGAAACAAAACAAAAAGCAAAAAAGGGATGGGAATCTAGGTATGCGATATTGCTTACACTCTTAAGATGTGGTTGATATGTTGGTTAGTTTTGTTCAACTGCTCATTTTTTCCTTTTTTTTTTATTCTTTGGTACAAGGAATCTAGCCTTCCAGATGGATTACTAAATAGATTAGTGGGTAGGGGTGTATTTGATAAGTCAACTCTACAACATTTACTAAATGCCTACTCTATGCCAGGTGTTGTGCAAAGCACTTATAATATAAAGAAAAGCAAAAACAGTTCATTCTTATAAAGAGCTCACAGTCTGATGGAGAAGACAGGTTAGAAATGAATATGATATGAAAAGCAAAGGCATTAATAAAAATAAGATAATTTTAAAAAAAGATCAGTCAGTCAGCTATAAATTGGCTGTTTAGGGAGTCTTAACTTAATCAGTGGTGTAGGAACCCTAACTAAGTATACTCTGCAGCTTTATAGACCTACTAATTATATGACTTTGGGCAATTCACAGCTTCTCTGAGTCTCAAATTCCTCATTTATAAAATGGAAGGATCGAACTGGATGGTTCTTAAATTTTCTTTTGGTTCTAAATTTCTGTAATGCTACTGATCTTATTATATCTTCTTCTAACATTAGATTTTGATGGAGGATATGGTGAAAGGAAAGGGAAGACACCACTAGTAACAGAGGTATAGAAATAGAAGGCTTGGTTTCTGAAGACAAACTTTTAGGGTTGATCCTGTCAGTTGAGGATTAGGAATAGAACCCTAGTCTTCTGCCTTCACTCTTGATGTCCTATTCCATTATTCACAAAATCAAATTCTCCAAAATTAGGAATCAGATTTTTTCCCCTAATTTACCCAATAAATTAATCTAGAAGCAACATTGTAAGAAACAATCCAATTCTTGACCCTTTGGTGTTCCTATTTCAAGTGATACTCTCTTATATCTGTATTCTAAAAAGCAAGGAGCTCACCAGAATAGAAAAAAAAAAATGAAAGAACAGCCAGATTTGGTTACTGCTGGAGCCACATGATTCAGAGATATCCTTGTTAATGACAGTTGCACAGCTGGATAATTAATCAAAGTATGAAGAGAATATAGAGCACTCTAATGCACACAGCTCCATCCAGTCTCCACGGGATAAGGCAATCATCTGTTTATTCTCCTTTGGAATGGCTTGAGATTATTCAATTATTCAATAGCTCTCCTCCTTGCTGTGATGGGCTGTATGGTTTTTAATTGGCACTGGGGCCTTTCAGTTCCTGCGAACTTTGCTAGTCACTCTTGTGATTCTAGTCCCTGGAAGCCTGCATGTTTATCTTTATCTAGGGCTGGGTCCAAACAATGAACCATGACATACCTATCCCCTTTGAAAGATACAACTAACAGCCAAGTGATGGGCATCAGAAGTAGGAGGAAATATGACTGCTGGGCTTTTACTCTTTCTTCCAACCATTTTCACTTGCCATGGGGGAAAAAAGAAATCTCTTCCTTTGGCAACAGTCATCCCTGTCTTTAATGGTTAATGTGATAAACGCAGTCATTTCCCTGGCAGCAATTTAGGTATTAAGTCAATGAGTGTATAAATACTTCCCCAGCATGATGTTTCTTTGAAGTGATTTCTGGAAAGGCAAGCTACTGTCTAATGCATAAATATGATATGTTAGATATTTCAGAAAGGGATTATTGCAACTGTTTGTTCAGAGACATGTATAAATTGAGATATACAGGATTTCCATATAGTTTAGGGGCCTTAACCAAAAATTGCCATCAAAAATCATTAAATATATATTTGTGCCTTAACTTTCTGAAGAGTTGAAACATTTAATTCAATTTATCTTTGCTTTTCTCTTAAGATACTTTCCCCTACATCTTGAACCACTTGACTACAAATATTTTCCTTCCTTTAATTGTTCCTATATATTGCTGCCA
Organism: Sarcophilus harrisii; assembly: GCF_902635505.1. Taxonomy (NCBI): domain Eukaryota; kingdom Metazoa; phylum Chordata; class Mammalia; order Dasyuromorphia; family Dasyuridae; genus Sarcophilus; species Sarcophilus harrisii. Next base: position 490,296,603 of record NC_045426.1, on the reverse strand, counting down.
GTTTAATCTTGCTAAAACCAAGCTTGGTTAAAAAAATGATTCTTCCCTCTCTTTATCCCACTATCCCACCTAAGAACTTATAGTGGCACCGGGTGTGTATCCCAAAGAGATCATAAAAGAGGGAAAAGGATCCACATGTGTAAAAATGTTTGCAACAACCCTTGGTAATGGCAAGGAATAAAACTGAGTGGATATTCATCAGTTGGTGAATGGTTGAATAAGTTATATGAATGTAATGGAATATTATTTTTTTTATAAGAAATGATGAGGAGGATGATTTCAGAGAATACTGGAAAATTTTGGATGATGATGAAAGAAACGAATAGAACCAAGAGAATATTGCACTAAATAACACCAAAATTATGTAATGGGCAACTGTGATGGACTTGGCTCTTCTCAACAATGCAATGATTCAGGGCAATTCTAATAGACTCAAAATGGAAAATGCCATCCACATCCAGAGAGAGAACTATGGAGACTGAATATGGATCGAAAGATAGTATTTTCACTTTTTGTTTGTTTGTTTTTTCTTTCTCATGGTTTCCCCCCATTTTGTCTGATTTTTCTTATATAACATGACAAATATGGAAATATGTTTAAAAGAATTGTATACATTTAACCTATATCAGAGTGCTTGCTTTTTTGGAGAGGGGAAAGGTAATGGACAGAGGGAGAGAAATTTGGAACAAAAAGTTTTACAAAAATAAATGTTGAAAATTTTCTTTACATGTATTTTAATGTTATTGAAAAAATTTTTAAAAGAATTTATAGTGACTCCATATAACCTACCACATTAAATCCAAACTTCTTTGCCTGGCTTTTAAGGCCTCCTATGATCTAATGAATTTTTATCAATCTTACATTACTTAATCATTGCTCTCCAACACACTCTCCTTTTCAGGTCAATTCCCTAATTCTCCAAGGTGCTACACCTACACAAATTTTGACTAATGTTTGTTCCTACCCTCTTCTTCATTGGAAATTGCTTGCCCCCTTTCCTCTTTCTCCCTACATGTCAAAATCTTATCAATTCTTGAAAATTCTGCCCCAATCTTACCTTTTCAAACAGCCTTGTCATAAAGATAGTCTTTGTTTAACCGACCTGGTTTGTTCTAGAAGATATTTGTTGTATAAAGATGTCAGATAAAGCAAAAATTGTGGGATAGTTGCTAAGGCAATTGATAAAAAAAAGTCTCATATTGGTTTAAGTATAGTCCATATCATCCAAAAAGATCTCATTCAATGTAAGAAAAAAATGTATTCACTGCATTCTGAACCATCACCAGTTGTCTTGTTTTGTTTTTGTTTTTTGTTTTTTGTTTTCCTGCTATTGGCTTTTGATGGCTCTGGAAAAGAGAATGAAGCTGATTACCTTGTGCAGTTCTGCCTCACTTAAACTCAATTCATGAGCATGTCAGGACATCACCCTACTAATGTCTTTGGGTCTCTTTGAAGATGAAGAACAAGAGGTAGCTAGATAGTGCAGTAGAAAGAGCACCAGTCTTGAAGTGAGGAGCACTTGAGCTAAAATCTGCTTTATGACACTTGATATTTACTAGCTATGTGACCCTGGGCAAGTCACTCAACCACAGTTGTCTTGCCCCTTGCCCCCCAAATAAAACAAAGGATGCACATTAAAAATACATGGAAGTATAACAATAATTAAATTGCATATGCAAAATATAGCATACCCCATTTCACAAATGGCTTACTAGAAAATGACTCTAGACTTAAGTAACTCTCTAGTTTAGTATCTTCCCAGGACTATAACTCACAAACTCCCATATATATCTTTGTTTTTTCCAAGCTAGATGGAGGACAAAAAATACAAATTATAAATAAAATACATTTATCCAAAGAGGACAAAAAAGTTCATAAAATAATAAAAATGACCTGAACCCATTTACACAAAGTATGTTCTTCTACAAGTTACCTTTGTGACCAATAAGGGAAAGCATAAAAAATAGAAAACATGCATGAAGAATACATATAAAGAACATATGTGGTCATGATACATAACACATATAGTCAGGGAAACTTACCCTCTGATGCTAGAAGATCTTATCTGAAGAAATTATCACATGGTACCATAATGCTTTTCTTTACTGGACACAGAATTTCTACTTTCCATTGAGAACATTGAACATCTGTTTGGTTATCTGTTACTGACTATTTGATTTCAGCCCTCAATGATCATTTGCTGTCTTTCTGCTTTCATTTACTAAATCACAGGAAAATCTCTTCATAATTTTAGGAAAGATGAGCCACTACCCCTAGCTAAGGGAGGTTAACAAAAGCCAATCAAAGTACCTCCAGGCTAACTCTCTTTATTCCTTTGACTGCCTGTGGCTGGTGTTGATTCCAAGTCCATCATCTCAGGCAACTAGCTAACTTAATTAAGACTTAAAAAATTATCTGAAACTACATTTTAATTCCTTATTGGGATCCTGTGCCTCTAAAACCTATTTGAGAACTGCAGAAAAAAAAAAAACCCTCAGGAATTTTATGGAGGTTGAGGCTACAAAGCCCATTTTGTTTCCCAAATTTTCTTTGATTGGCATGCAAGTGGAATTAATCAAAAGAAAAACCAAAGAGAAAGTATTGCTCACATTGTCACCTTTATTAAATATATCTGTCAATAACAATTTAAAAAATATATCACCACTCTCACTTGTACATTGATTTCTGGCCATCACAAAACCTTACAGTCTCTTTACCCTTGTATATTTATTATTAGGTATGTATTTTGGGGGTATGTGCAGACTATATTTGATACAACATAGAATTTGTATCACTCCTGAGTTTTTGAAAAAGAAAATATTCCATTTCATTAAAAAAAATAACAACTAAGGAAACAAACAGTAGTAACAATCTGAGACTTGGATTCAAAATCATCATTAACCACATAACTTTCAAGAAAGTCAAAGGTTTTAGACTTGCCAAGTGGAATGTATGCTCTGCATGAAAGAAATTGTAGAAAATCAGGAAAAAAGAAAAATTCTTAATGAAGTTCAAATGATACATTATCCAGTCTGTGTGGTTAAGTTGAAGATGATATGCCAGTAAGATATTTAGATGGAGACATTTGGAAGGCAGTGGGAATCTGGAATATAGAAAAAAGTTGGGGTAGAATACATATACATACATTTATAAACACACATATATACAAATAAGATTTTATATATACACATGCATATCTGGGAAATTATCTGCATATGTTATATTTGAAGTTATATTTGAAGTGTGTGTGTGTGTATGTGTGTGTGAGAGAGAGAGAGACAGAAATGATAATATACAGGAAATTCATGTTTAGAAATATTAATGTGAAACATTAATAGTAAATGCTAAGAAATACATTAGTAGTTAATGTTAGTAAATGTTTCATAACCAGCTCTAAAGAAGTACTTAGAACACTTTTATGTTTAACTTAGATTATCAATATTTTCCCCTATCATTTTCTTAAATTTAGACAATCAACAAAGCAATAAATCAAACCCTGATTTTGTAGCATTTGCTGACTTCCCAGGCATAAATGCTCACACTAAAAATTTAACAATAGGCTCATCAATTGAAGCTGAGTCCAGAGTACAGCTCTGAACTGTTCCCCAAACAGTTCCCCCAAAGTCCCCAAAGTCTTTTCTAACTCTGAGATTCCAGTGGCCTACATACAGGGTCTTTGTATGTAATTTCAAACTTTATTTGCTTGAATAGATTGGATACCCTATATGAGTAGTGTACAGCCAAGACTGCTGTCTTTATGGTATGGGTTTTCTTGGGCAAGGTCTCATTATTTTGGCACCCTGATGACAGATTTGTAGTGCTCATGAGCCTCTGAACCCCAACAATCACCCTCGATACAATAGTAATTACAAAGGATATGAAACAAATGACTTATTTCTTCTGCCACATGTTTAGGTCTTTACAAGGGAATGCTAGCTTGAAGTCGTCACCCAAAATATTTAGAACTGTCAAATGTGGCTGACTACCAAGGAGTAGGCAAGAAAAGGTGGAGTAATTGAAACTCCTAAGATCTGTAGAATATTATTATGTAGACATTGTAGGCATGTGAGGTACTAACAGTACTAAAATAATTGCTCATAAACTATTCAAGACAATTACAATTGCAAAACTTGCACTTCTAATGTAGCTTTTCAAGGAGGTGTTAAGTTCAAAGCTTATATTCTCTTGTTTTTCTTTAATGAAGAAAAAAATGTACCCTAGGAAATGAAATTCAAAGTGCTTAAATTTAAGTAGGAGATATGGAAAACATAGAAGTTAATTTGCTCATAGGTTAATGACAGATCATATTTAACTTTCAGAACTAACGAGATGAATTGGTGGGCTCAGGACCTTAACTCTTGCCACTGCACCTGATAGCCTTGGATCTCAAAGGGCTTTACAAATATTTCATTAATGTGATTTTATGGCTGTTTTGGGATGTGGTGAAGGATTTATAGGTCTGGGGAGTCCAGTCAGGGGGAGAAGGAGGTTTGGCTTCAGACTCTTAAATTTATGCTTTGTTTCTTTCTTGGTTTGAAAAGTGTGCAGACAGGCACAGAGCAGGGGAAAGTGACTTTTAGTATATGAGTGAATGTATTTGTTAGCTATAATATCGCATTACATTAACATCTTATTTGAGATTTTAAAGAATTGAGTGCAGATGTTTTACAATTTTAACTCTTAGAGAAAAGTCTACTATAGTGGAAAGCATGAACCTGTATGGGGTAAAATCTGGGTTCTAATCCTAGCTTCAACAACAACTAGTTGTGTGAACTTGGGCAACTTATTTAACCCCACTGAAGTATGAATATGGTCTCTTCATTGAAAAATTAGGAATAAAAATACCTCCCTCACAAGGGCTGTTTTGAGGAACAAGTAAGATAAGATGTGTCAAATCTATTGTAAAGTGTGCAGCATTCTATATTTACCATATATTAGTGTTCTCAGATCTAACCTTCTGTCGCAGAGAAATGAGACCAGAAAGACTTCATGGTATCTATAGTTAGAAATGGAAAATTCAGAGAATGGCATTTTGGTTTTAAAATAAGCAATGAAACTTTGCTGGAGTGAAACAAGCTGGGTAACTGCTCTTTCTCCTGGACACTAGTAGGTTCTACTCCAAAGGCTTTGCATAAAGAGTCATAGTTCTTTCCCTCATATACTTCTGTGTCATTTCTGGATAAAACTGAGCAAATTATTTCATTATGTTTCAAAAGAACGTCAGGGTGAATTGCTTATTTAGCCAGAGATACATTATGTAGATATGCATATATTTATGCATATTATATATATATATATATATACATATATATATATATATGTATATATATATATAATATGACCAAGGATTCAGAAATATTCAATGGAACTGGGGACTTAGGATTACTTTTTGTATTATTTCATCAAAATAATTGATTAAAGGACTTTTTATGGACTTGCCTTTTATAGGTATTTTATGGATAACACATACAGAAACAATTATGATATAGTAGAAGAAATATTGAGTGTTTTCAAAAGAACTGGATTTAAATCTCAGCCTTGCTACTTGCTACTTGTGTGACCTTGGACAAATGATACCTTTTCTGGGCCCTAGTTTCCATATATATAAAATGAGCAGGGTGGATGAAATCATTTTAAAGGTCCTTTCTAGTTTAAAGAACTTGTAAACTGCCATATTATTTTTATTGGAAACCACTTTCAGATAAACTTCTGAGTATAACTTGTTTAAAGATTGGGAGCTACATGGACAGATTAAATAATTTCTAGGTATCTCTCACCTTGCTTGATTTAGCTTGACACACTTTTACATATATCTAACTCTTATACTAGCTTGGAGTTTACTTGGCTAGTTCAATCTTACTTGGACTAATTAATCCAAATCTATTCTTAGCTCCTTTAGTTATTGGGAAAATATGATCTTTTTTTTTCCTATGGGTCCCAAGCTTCACCTTTTAATTTTGAGGTAGAACTGTTCCCTTGGAAGAAACCCAAATCTGGGGTACATAGATTCCAGTAGCAAATTACTGAGAACTAGATTCCCTTTTTCTGAAGTCCTTCCTCATCCCAACTTCTGTATTAAGGTAATCCCCCATAGATAAGTTGCCTCTCTCTATTTTCTCCTGCTCTAAAATAATCTTTTTTGTTGCAGTCCTTCCTTTCATATGTGGCAGTGAAGTACCCAGGCAAGAGAAAAACAGGGCAGCCAAAGTAATGAAGTTTTAAGAGCATTTATTACTGGCCAGGACTGATCCCCCAACACCAAGACGGGAGGGGTCAGTAATGAGTGTCTTCAGGGCCATATATTTATAGAAAGAAGAGAGAGATATCAAAATATTTCTTGATACATTTGTCATAATAAAATAATTTCTATCCTAAACAGGAGGCAAAAAGTTATCACTTTAAGGGTGTCATTCCCAGACAGCAATAAGACAGTATTTCTTTAAGTTTATCAAGTTGTCAAGGTCTTAGGTTTTTCGGACAGCACATCTGGGGGTGTAAAAATAACATTTGCATTAGGGAGTGAAGAACTAGTAATAAACTTCTAACTACAAAGATTCAAGATTATGTTTCTCACAGTCCTATTTGGGGTTCATTTCCACTTCAGCAGGATATTTTTTTTAGTATCATTAAATAATATCATTTATATATTTAATTATTTGATATTTTGTATGCAGTGGATAGATCCATGGGCCTGGTTGAAATCCAATCTCAGAAACTCATTAGTTGTATGATCTTGGGTACGTCACTTGAATTCTGTTCGTCTCAGTTTTCTCATATATAAAATGGGGATATTAGTAGAATCTACTTTCCAGGGTTGTTGTGAGAACAAATGAGATAATAATTGTAAAGTTCTTAGCACAGTGTCTGGGACATAGTAATTATTTTATAAATATTAAGTAATATTTAATTTAAGTAATGATTACTTTAATTCTAACTAATATGTAAAATATTTAATTTTGTAATAAATATGAAGTAATATTTCAAAAATAATTCATATCAAATATTTGATACTTAATATTAAAGTAATATTTAATATTAAGTTTACTTTATATTTTATATAAGCATTATATTAAATATCCTTTATCAATATGTATAACCTAACACATATATTACTTTAAATTTTACAAAACACCTTACAAATATTACCTCATTTAATTCTCATAGTAACCCTGAGAGGTAGGTGCTATTATTCCCATTCCAGAGTAGAGGAAACTAGCAAGCAACAATTAACTGACTTATGCACAGTTACACAGAGCTTAGATTTGAATTTAAGACTTTCTATCTGTCCAATATTCCATCCACTGAAGTGCCTAGATGTCCTAGAGTATATCCTAGATGTATTCTAGTGATGCCAAAAACAAACAAATAATTTAGTCTTTAGTACAGAGAATTGCATCACAAATGTAAAAAAAATTTGTCAAAGAGAAATTAGTAACCATTGTCTGTACAATATATTTAGCGATACTATATACTACTGTCTGACATCTCTTGTATTGTCCTTAATTATTACTTAATTCTTTTGCTATTTCATTTTTCATATTCTTGTATCTTATCTCTCAAAATAGATTGTAAAGCTCTTGTAGGGACAACTAAGCAGGGAAGTGGGTAGAGTGATGATTCTGGAAACAGACCAGACCTGAATTCAAATTCAGACTCAGACACTTACTGGCTATGCAACCCTGGGTTAGGTTCTCAACCTCTGTTTGCCTAAAAAGCCCCTTCAGAATCATTGGCTATAGTGTCAGAGGAGCCTGTTTAGTTCAATGAAGCTATGAGCTATGCTACATAGGGTTACCAAAAATGGACACATTGTAGTGGAGATTTCTGACAAAAGGCGATCCACTGGAGAAGGCAATGGCAAACCGTTCCAGTATTTTTGTTAAGAAAACCCCAATGGAAAAAATTAGTCCATTGTGTCATGAAAATTTGGGCATGACTGAGTGACTGAAGAACAAGATCCTTGAAGGCAGAGACAGTATCTTCTATTTCTTTTTTTTAAATATACTGTAGCAATAAGTTCAGTATTTTGCAATATGGCTCATTTAATAAGCAGTGATTAAATGGTGATTCAACTTGGTGTGAGATATAGCAGTGGTATCCTGCTTGGATTAGAGCTTGGCTGACAAGAGCCTAATTAGGAAGATCCCTGGGGTTGGGGGAAAGGTTAGTACTAGCCTGGGCCAGAGGAGACAGGGTTTGAGAACCCTCCTTATGTTTTATGGACGTTAGAGAACCTCCACAAAACAAGTTATCTAGATTGACTTGTCAAAATTATTTGCCAAATTGAGACAAAAGGCTAAATCAGTTTCAGATCAGAAAATGCAGACCTGAGGGAATCTATCGGAAGTTATGATGCTAATATTCAAAAAGTACCAGGGAGGTTAATGCTTTGTCCAAAGGATATAATTTTCCAAAGCTTAGGCTTTATTATTATTACAATGCTTTGTATTTTCCCCCTTACGTATATGTTGACAAGCCTGCAGAGTTTCAGGTGGGTGGGAGGAGGCTAATGTAAAAGGGTGTCTGTCACTGGGCCTCTTAATTTGCCCACCCCTATTAAATTGTGGGCCATATGGGTGGACAGGCAGTTTAAGGAAGTTTTGCATTTTTGGTTAAAAAAAAATAACATAACCTCTAAATCCACCATTTCTTTTACATTGTACTCTTCCACCATTTTTTTTTTACCAGACCTTTATATACTTAATATCTGAGGAAAGAGATCATTAATAACCTTTAGAATTGCCATAAATATAATTTTCAGCCCCAATTAAAATTCTCATTCCTCC
>NC_045426.1:489585317-489592817 GCF_902635505.1 Sarcophilus harrisii | reverse complement strand
TGCTCGAAGTAAGCTAAATTCAGATCTTTTGACTCCTAACTGTAGGGCTCTTTCTACCAAATCATGCTGTCTCAATTAAATACTCACTAGACTAAGCTATTACCTATCTTTTTTCTTCTTACTCAGCATTCTTTATGTTTTTCGAGGGGTTTTCATATATTAAAATTATTATGAGGTATCTAGGCAATAGTGTATATGTGAGATCAAATCTGTCTTCAGACACTTGCTAGTTGTCTGGTCCTAAGCAAATCACATAAAATCTGTGTTCCTCAGTTTTCTCATCTATAAAATGTAAGATGATAATAGTACCTCCTTTATAAGGCTGTTGAAAGGATCAAATGAGATAATATATGTAAAGTGCTTTACAAATCTTAAATGTTATAAAAATGTTTGTTGCTATTATTGTTGTTGTTTCACATACATTAGTTCCTTTGTTTCCTGGCTTGCAGTATCTTTTGTGGAATGTTATGGAATAGTCTTTTAAGAATTGAAAATTAGTATCACTCAGAGGACGTGCATCTCACACATGGGAATTATGAGCATAATAAAGAATATTTCAAACAAAAAAAAACTATGAGGAAGACTTGAAGATAAAGATGTCATCAAAAAATACACCAATGTAAAAAGAAGATGGGGTGCTTCATATGGTGAGGAGAGATAGTTCATGGACAGTCCATATACACCATTATATATTCTCAAAAATGTCTAAAGAAAGTGAGGAAAGTTTCTCCCACATGGAATGAGCATGTCCTGACAAAAACATTTGTAAGAATGTGGACAACAATCACAGTGGATGAAAAGGTTGTAAACAGTGATGAGGTCACAAGTCCATTGGAGTAATTTGAACATCTCATTTGGTCAACACAGCAAACTGTGGGGTAGATAAAGCTCTATTTTGCTAAAGGTCATTCATTCATCAGTAAGGACTGAGGCTGGCACTAACACCTGGATCTTTTGATTTGTAAGTCATTAAAGATCATTAATTCCAATTCCTTGTTAGAACACTAGTTCTTATGTCTCCTCTGCTATGTATCTCACTATTTATAAATGATATAACCCATACATCAATTTGGTACACAGCTGTGATGTAATCTGTTGAGAGGCTACATAATACAATGTATAGAACACAGAACTTGACCCGAGTTCAAATTCTGGACATCAGACACTAATTGGCTAGATGATCCTGGACAAGTCAGTTCATATTTTTATGTGTTACCTTCCTCACCTATAAAATTAAGATTATAGCATTTTCTTATATGGTTGTATGAGGACCAAATGAATTAACATAAGCAAAGAACTCTATAAACCTAAAGGACAGACATATACACATATAAATAAACGTGCATACACATTATATATATATATACCTTTTATATACACATGCACAAATACATATATATGTGCTATTATTATTATTATTAATCTCCTAAGAAAACTTTGGTTTTGTGGATGTGGATATCTTTAGAATTTTTTTTTTTTTTTTTTTTTTTTTTGTGGTACATCACTAGGTTAAGTGACTTGCTTAGGATCAAACAGCAAATTTATGTCGGAGGCATACCTTATAACCAAGCCTGTCTTGACTCTGAGGGTACTCCTATATCTGCTATGCCCATGTGTTTTTGAAAACAATTAACAAAATAGGACTAAAATTAAATTATGATTACCAATGCCCTTGTAATTACCCATCCCCAAAGTCATATGCTGAAATTAAACTGAGACAAAGCAAGTACAAATCTCTTGAAAAGTGAAAATTTTCACTCTATAAGTGATGAAAATGATGAAAAGGTGATTTTCCTGATCCTAAAGTAGATAAGTAGTTCTAGAAATGTGCCACTGAGCTAAATATGAATCAAAATCACCTACTATCTCACTAAATTTCCCTGTTTTCCTTCAGTAGGCATGGTAGCATTCCACCAACTGGTCTTATTACAATCATGCAATCATTTGGCATTCTATTAGAGCAATTACTAGGGAAATTGAACATGTGTCACAACCCAACTAGTAGAATCACATTAATGATTCTAAGAAAACTAACTTTGGCATGAAAGTCCCAACTTCTCAAAGAATGTTAAGAAATATATTTTTTAAAACTGTGCAAATTTTAAAATCAATGTTATTTCCCTTAGAGCTTTAGCAAAAATTCAGTGTAAAAGTATTACATTGAAGAGTACCATATCTTTGATAAGAAAAGCAAGAAAACAGAACTGTCTTTTAAAAGCAAAAAATCCAAACCAAAACAAAATTGAAAAAACCATATGTATGTCACTTAATCAGAACAAACAAAGGTGGCATTCAATGCTCTGTACTTAAAATACTATCTTTCTTGTTCATTCAGTCTTCACAATGATTAGAAAGCATCCACTAACCTTAAATGCTAGAACTAATGATCAGATTTAATATGACCTCATAAATAATTTAATAATAGACCTAGAAGATCTCATTCCTTATTCTCATTGGTGGGAAATCAATTGCATGGTGCCTGGAAATGACTGACTTTCCATTACATTGTTTTTCCTAATTGCAGTCAAACACAATGTCTCCCTTTAATGGTGCCAGGCTACAGAGAAGAATGTAATTTTTAATAAAAAATTTTTGCAGCTATGAATGCTTAATTACATTTGAATGACAATCATACTCTGTACCCTCTAAATCAGTTCTTATCTCTGTAAATAATTGTTGGTACACACTATCTCTACTTTCAAATTACAAAGCTTAACACACCCATTGTTAACTGCCCATAATGACACTTGGTGGTTAAAGTGACATTTAATTTTTGCATCTTTCCCCATATTAAATAGCATTCCTTTAATGTATTTTACAATCTTGTCCCTTTTCAAAAGAATAGAAAATTAGTTTTGATGGCCATTCATTGTTGTAATGGTAATATTGGCCCTACAATTTAGAAAACCACAGGCAGAATTTTCCCTTGGAGTTTCAATGAATTAATTTCTCAATATACATTTACTTTGAGGTTATATTTCTGCATTTGTATATACAATTTAATTTGTTTGTGTTGTCTCTAAGTACTTCTATCAGTTGTTTCTAGAATAGTACAATCTGACTCCAAAATAAAACAAAATAAAACAAAAAAGATAAGGCAAAAAAGCAAGTATATATGCACGTTGATAGATTAAACAAGATTCTTACATCTTGGAACATGTGTAATAAAAGCTATCTTTGATTTAAGTAAATAAATTTAAGGAAATAATAAAATTCAAAATGGAATTCTGAGGTTCACAAATCATTCAAATATAGTACTTTCATTTTTTGGAAAGTATCTTCATATGAGAGATTAAACTGGGTACTAAACCACATGCCAATGTATATGTGCGTGTATATATGTATATGTGTGTGTGCTTGTGTTCCTTTGCTCACCTCATTCAAAAATCAACATTAGAAACCATTATGATATTGAAGACATATTCAATAGTAGTTAAACTGCTTTGAGTGAATTCCCTATTGTATAAAAAGTATGCCAGTGTTTGACTGCCAAAATCAATTAGTCATATTCATTATGCCTCTATTTATTAATGTTGTACACTTTATAATGCATTTGCTGTTGGAACAAAAGAAAGTTATGAAATATCAAATAAGTGTTATGATTATAGTCATAGCAGAAGAAGTAATGATCTTTAGTCACTAATTGGTTACAAAGCCACTGTAAAGATTACATTAGTGGTGACAGATTTATGATCTTTTCTAAGATATAAACCTTTCTAGTTCAGATTTTGCAATAGAAAAAGTATGTGATTGGTTACAGGTTATTGCCTCCAACAGTTTTATTCATAAGAGAATATTGTGCTTCTGTCTCTTATAATCCAAATATACAATGTAATCTTAACAGATGCAATTTTAATCTGTATTGCACTGTTATAATAAAATGGGGCACCATAAGGCTCTTTACTGATATGGGGTTCAGCGTTAATTCAATGAGGCTAAGAATGACTGACTGCTATTAAAAAATCAGCAAATAATTAAACCGAACACTAAAATGAATGAAGAACAATGTTGGCATTCCTGAAAGGCTTGATTTTGATGGAATTTACTGTCAAACTGTCACCCTAAACTTTCAGCAAGAAGTAAAAACTATAATTTGTTTCCCAGCCTTTGAAAAAAAAAAAAAAAACATGCTTTCTTTTGTTCCTTTTTAAAGTACTTCAAAATAGTTGAAATTCACAATCCTATACCTACATTCCTGTGTTACAGTTTTTCATTTTGAATATGATGGCTGATTAATGTGTGTGTGTTTTTTTTCTCGGTATTAACATTGAAAGAGTTAAACATAGAAATTTTCAAAAATTTAAAGGTCAATTGAAAACCTTATAAGCCATTAAGGCTCAAATTCCTAACTCATAAGGACCAAACCGAAGACACATAAATCTCTTATGTCTCCTAGAATTAGCTTACCAAAATACAGTTAGTGGCTATACCTCAGGATTCCCTCCTTTTCCAAAAATGTATCCAATTCCCTGAGCTTATTTCCTCTGCTGATTTTGGCAAGTTGCTCTACATCCAAGTCACCATGTTTGAAGAAACTTCACTTCAAATTACTTATGTGCTATAAGCCTTCGGTTTCAGTCATGACCCCATGGCTTTCAAATTAGTTTCTATTTCAAATGGCTTACTAGCACCAGGCTGATTTCCTTTTATGAATATTATCCTTTTTTATTAAATCCCCACTTAAGTTTTTTTTTTTCTTTTGAGTTAACCTGGTTTATCAGTTTCCAAACTGCAATCATAAAGCACATTTTGGGCCCATAAGCACCTGGGCCCTATGATTTTAGATATTATTAAAAAATGCATTTTAAAGACAATAAGATAGAATAGGATATAGAGAGAATTCTGAGCTGCCAGACCAAAACTTCAAATATCATTTCTTCTAGTTGAATGCCTTTCTCAGTTGGTAGTCTATTCCCATTACAACCTGATCTTCTCTAAGGTCACATTTCCACTTATTGGGTTATATGCTTATAAGGACTACATTTTCCAATAACAAAAATTTCTGGTGTCTATTGTATAGTCCCTATATTTAAAATTTGCCACCAATGGAAGTACAATTTTTTTTTACAATTGTGTGATTCAAGAACCCAGTGAAGGGAAACTATATGATGCCTCTAATAAATGCCCTTGCTATAAACTGGATTCTAAGAAACTGGTTTTTGCAGGGAGGATTTAAAAATACATCTTCTACCAACAACATTGTTTTTAAAACAAAATATTTTGTTTCAAGTGCCAGATGCAATGTAATAAAATTGTAACCGTAATGCTAAGCACCCATATAACCTGAATCTGTCTTAGGATAATGCTTTGGGACCTAATTTCTATTTTTAATTAAACTATGAAACTTTCACAAGGAATTTTTTTTTCAGGCTTGCCTGGAATCTATGAATTTGCGCTAACAAATAAGGCTAATATTAATAAGCTACAGGTAAATCAGCGAGAGAGATATCTTCAAGAGACTTATCTTTTGAAGACTAAAATATAACTGCCTTTATATTATTCTACCACATTATCTTCATAGTGTATAATCCTAGAAAACCAGACATCTTTCTTTCATCACACATGCACCTAGGGGCAATCCCAAGGCTATCTCCTGACACTAAATAAACTTTCCTGATCCTCATCATGTCCTGGATAATGATTTCAATACTTCTCCAATATTCTCCAAGCATTCATGTGGGAGAACATAAGAATCAGTTACAAAGGGGTCAGTATATATGTGATAGTCAATAATTTTATAACATTCAGATTCTATAGTCATTTGGCATAATTTTGCTAAATTGCATGAGTATGAAACATCAAAACTTGGCTACAGGTAGAAATAAATAAAATCAATCAATCGTCACTTATTAAAAAGCTACTATGTGCTTGGTACTTTATATTCCTTCTCCTGTATTCAAAGAATTTATAATCTACTGGGGACAACAATATATGAATATAAAAGAAGAATGGATGAAATTCAAAGGAATGTTATAGAACAGCACTAATGAGAAATATATATATATATATATATATATATATATATATATATTTAAGAGAAATAGACATTATATTATGCAAGTATCTTGAATTTTAGAAAATCTTTTACTTCTCATTTTGCTAAATTCCGTTCTTAATCTATCTGAATATTTTCCATTTTCTACTTTCTAATTGTGCTATTTAATGTAATTATACAAAGTTTATCATAGATTCATTACTCTCATTCTATTCACCAAAAAATAAATGATCTGAATGAAATTATGAAGATAACTAATATCATGTTTAACCTTTACACTTATTCTTTATAAGCATTCTTTATATTCATTTTTTTGGTTTCAGAAATGACCATTTCAGTTTGACTTTTTGCTGTGAAATACTATTATCAGTAACTTCCTGGTGTGATCAGGATAGCCTATTTACATTCTACCTTTCAGGAATTTAAGAAATATATAGCGAGGAGAGATCAACAACTATTTTTTTTTTTTTAAGCATCATCAAATGACTTCTAAAATTGATGTATTTCTATGCCAATCTCTCTTCACAGAGAACAATGAAACCAGTGGATGGGAGATGGGTCAGCAAATAATATTCTTGTCTTTTTAAAATTTCTCCACCTTAGTCCGGTGGCCATGATCAAGGATTTGCTTTCCCCAGGGAGTAGAAATTCATATTAAAAAATCATTGAACATCATATCATTCCATTCTGCATGAGCATTAGTCTTTACTCATAAGGGGACCTAGGATTCAAGCTAGTATAAATAATGAGCTACTGCTTATTTTGAGAGGGCAAATAAGGGAATGAGAGTTGTTAGCTTGGGGAAGCATGCCTTTGGTTTCACTAGAAAGGGATTGCTTACTTTGCTGCTAGGAGCAGCCCAGTACACAGTTAACTCAAAGTTGCCTCTCTACCTTTGTGGACACATACTCACCCAAGGAAACTCACTGTTCCTGTAGATACAGTAATCCTGGCAACAACAAAAAAAAATCACTTTTGTTCCAACTCCAAAATTGCTGTCAAGGCTCAAGAGACTATAAACAACATCTTTCACTGCTCTGACCCCCATGCAAATTTAAATCCCCCAACCTTTCTGAGCACTGTTGGTGAGCAGCCCCATTACATCTTAATGACTGTCATTAATTTCTAAAGAGTGTTAATTTCAGATTTTTAATCACCCCTTAACTATTCAATTAAATTTCAATAAAATGTTAAGTACTTACAAGTCTTCTCATTTTTCCTAAAATACTTACCACATTAACATGACCAAGGTCCAGTAGTAAGAGCGAATGAAATTAGATGATACAGCACTATTATAATTCCTTTCAGTGAACTAAAAAAATCACTATGTACAAACACATTAGTAGGAATTCAAGATAAATTTTCAAGGTGACAGGAAAGTGCAAAAGTAGAAGAGATTTTTAAGTGACCCATAATTTTTTTCCAAAATTTGTTAAGGTTAATCCTTACAAAATTATTTCAGATTTTGATAAATTTTTGTTTTTCAATATTCAAATACTACAAAA
>NC_045426.1:489455317-489580317 GCF_902635505.1 Sarcophilus harrisii | reverse complement strand
GATTTTGCTTATAAATGATGCATTTATGAGGATATACAATTAGAACCACCTAAAAATGTTGGGTGTTTCCAGGTCATTTTTTTTGTTTCTGGAAAAGAGAGATGATATGAGTGAGGGGGAGAAGGACAAAGCAAAAGAACCCATTTAAGCCAATCACAAGGAGATGACAATGCCATACTGACCTTTCTATGTTGTTAGATTTTGTTGGTGTGTGTGTGCTACCTCAGTTGATTCATCTGTAAAATGAGCTAGAGGAGGAAATGGCAAACTACTAAAGTATCTTAGCTGAGATCTGAAATGGAGTGATGAAATAGGATGTTTAGCCACCAACTAAATGACAAAAAGTGTTGCATTTGTTTTCACATACTTGCAGGGTGTTTAATTTTGTGTCCTAAGCATCATTGGGGCAAACCTGCTGTCTTTTAAATCTACTAGCTAACCTTTCGAAAAGATAAAAACGCAATCACTTGCTCTTTCAGGAAGTATAAGGACCTCATACTGTACATTACTACTCATGTTGATGGAAACTGTGTCCACTTACAGAGCCCTTAGGTTGGAGGACATAGGTCTGAATTACTTCTCTGCTCCTTACTTTTACCTGTGTGACCTTGAAGAAATAATTTTACCTTTTAAGGCTTAGTTATTTCTCCAATAAAATGAGTGGTTAGACAAGATAACATCAAAGTTTCCTTCCAGATCTTATAATAATGATGACATGTGGAGTCAGAAAACATGAGTTCAAATCCTTCTATTTTTGTTAGCATTATTTATGTGACATTATTTCCCTAGTCCTTGTTTATTTAGAGACAAAATGAGGGAATTTCACCTAGATTTTTAAACTTCCTTCTAGCTTTAAATTTTATGATTCCACAATCCTTCTTATGTCCTTTAGTATTCATTTCCTGCTGTTTGTACTAAATTCTATCATTAAATAAGGATTTTTATCCCCCCATAAAATCTATAGCATCTTAGATCAGTAAAACCCATTTCTAAAGTTTTTAATAAGTTACATCAAGGAATTTCAGGAGAAGAATAGATGTTTTAACTTAGACGACTTAAAAAAAAAAAGAAAACTCATTATTGCTCCAAAATTAAATATAATTTTTGTTGCCTGGATGACACTTTAAAGATTACTATAAAAAACACACAACTAAACTGAACAATTAAAAATAAAAGTCAAACATAGTATAGTTGAAAAAGTGCAAAATTTGGACTCAGAGAATGAAGATTCAAATTTCAGGTTTGCTACTTACTAATTCTATGAATGTAGCCAACTCACAACTTCAATGAATTCTTATTTCCTCACAGGAATTAAGTTAACCTAGACAATTTCTAAAAACTCTTTTAAGCTCTAAATCTATGATGCATTGATCTCAAAATATATATTTTTTTTAAAATACTGCATTCAATAATACAAATGCATATACAAATAAATAGAAACAGGTTTCACAAATAGGTGAATATTGGTTACATTCTTTGTAGTGACCTTTTATGATTTTTGTACATGGATATTTGCTCATTTGCAACCATTAAATAAATGAAAAGAATAACCTAATCTAACCCAGTATTTTAAAAATGAGATTTTTTTATTTTTATTTAAAAGTTTAAGAAAATCTTGTTTCAGATTCTGAACTTACAAAATTTAAAGTGTACATGCTTGTCATTCTGAACCATTTGATTAAATTAAACCACAGGAAACTCTCCCAAGTCCTAATAAAGCAGCAATTACATGTAAAAAGGGAGACAAGCCAAAAAATGTCTTCTTCCAGTATCTTTTTTTTTTCCAAACATCAGGATAAAATATAAATGCCTAAGTTTTCAGTTTGCTGATATCCTCTTTTTATTAGTCTTTGATGGAAATGGATGGTAACTGGTGGCAGAATCACACTACCATAGCCCTCCCCATCACACCCAACCTGTGAAAGGAAGAGATCTGCAATGCTTTATTTTCTTTTAAAGGAAAGAAAATGAAATAAAGAAAGAGAAAGAAAGAAAGAGAGAGGGAAAGGAAGGAAGGAAGGAAGGAAGGAAGGAAGGAAGGAAGGAAGGAAGGAAGGAAGGAAGGAAGGAAGGAAGGAAGGAAGGAAGAGTGAAGAGGAGGAGGAGGAAGGGAAGGAACAAAAGAATGAAGAAAGGAAAGAAAGAAAAGGGGAAAAAAGACAAAAAGACAAAACCCATGGTTTGAGAGAATCTAGATTAGAGTTTAGAAATTATCCAAAAATCTAGAAATTAGAAAGTTATGAAACAGATTTTTCTAGTTCTCTCAGGAGGAAGGCCAGGTTCACAATTTAACCTCAGAAGCACAGCAGTGCATACACATATACACACATATAACAGTGAGAAAGAATATAATTTCAACGAGAAAAAAAAATTTAAACATTCTTTTTCTGTAAGGAAAAGACAAAATGTGATGATTATGTTGAGGGTGAGGGATGTCCTCCCCACTCTAAATTTGTTTCTTTCTGAATAATTACTAAGGATTTTATAAATGCATAGTAATTTTTTTAACTGAGAAAGTTATAGGAATCTGACTACAGCTTGGTCATAGATGGCAATCTTGCATTATTTCCAGGCATTCAGCATCACACTGATCACATGTGATGGTCCATTTTAGCATAATAAGGCAGAGAGGTCTTGGAATAGAGAAGACACAGAAATAATGTCGAAAGCAATCCTTCACATTTGGATTTTACCATATCAAGTGCAAATAGTGAACTTAAACATGAAAATGCAATTTGCTCCTTCTAAAGTCTACATTCTTATCTCTCTCCAAAAACACACATTCATTTCCAACGCCTCAAGGTAAAGAGGAGGACATCTATCACAAGTACAGAGAACAGCAAAAGGATTTAAAAGCAATCTTTTCATAATGTTTCTTTGGCAGAGAAGTGGAGTTATGAGTTACTCAAAATTCATAAAGATTATTAAGTTTACCTCCGCACGGAGGATCTGCCACTGCTGTATCTCCCAAACCATTCTGTCAGTATTCCAGCTCAAAACTATTGAGAATCTATCTCTGGTTCAGGACATCCATCCATTTTGCAGCATTAGTGCTCTGCTGCATAAAATAAAGGCTGTGTCCCATTAGAGAAACAAATTGCTTTCAGTGGAACAAGCCTGCAATATCCTCACCAAATTCACAGTGCTCATCCTTTCTACCTTATTCTTTCATGTAAGTGATTTTAACAATCAAGTAAGTTCCTGTTTCTTCAAGTTTAGTCCAGATTATCAACTCAGATACTTGTATGTCTGTGTCTGTTGAGCTATTTGAATGATTACCTGATCCCCTGAAGCCTTTTGTCATTACTGAGCTTGCAACCACCACCAGTGACCCCTCATGGTAAGAAAACCAGAGTAACAGCAAGTGTTCTGTTCGACGATTCCCAAGTTTATAGCTGATCTAAACTGGGCCTATAAGTTTCGTGTTTTTTCTTCTGACTCTTCTCTTAAGTCTATGGAAAGTTATGAAACAGATTTTTCTAGTCCTCTCAGGAGCAAGGGCAGGTTCACAATTTGACCTCAGAAGCACAGCAGTGCTACAAAGCAAGGAAGCCTGATAGAATAGAGTATTAGTGTTCTCTGGTAAGCATAACATAAGTTATAATATCCACCGTACAGAAATATTACTTATGGGAGATGACAAGCAATGGATCAGAGGGAAAAATGCTATGATTTAATCACATAAAAACAACACACACACACACACACACACACACACACACACACACACAGATGCAGTTTAGTTCCAACTATTATTTGGATTACCATGGATAAAGGTTCAATATTCTTTTCAAAATCAACTTATTGACTATAGAACTCAACAATCAGCTCTGTCTGTCCCATTAAGTTAACCAATTTTTACTTCCTAGAAATGTTAAAAATAGTACTACAATTCCCAACATTACAAAATAGGAAGACTTTTAAAAATTAAACATTTATCTATTAGATAGTTACTGTTTGGGGCAAATTGTTTCAGGACTAGCCCATGCTCACCTGATTGCATACAATGGATATTGGAAATTAATACTGACAAAGGAAAATGGACTTTGAAGTCTTATTGAAACCATTTCTAGCCAAAGGGCTGTGGAGTAAATTCCCTGTAGAGGTGCTTCCATCTGAAACCCAAGGGCATCTACTCTGAAAGTTGTGCATACAAAACCTATTCCTCAATGACAAGAGAAAAGACCCTGAAACTGTTATTATCTTGACATGGGATTCCTGAGCTAACCTTCTTATATTCTCCATAATAATGCACAGTTATCTTTTATTTTTTCGCACTTCATCATACATTCCATTAAAAGGAGCACATTTTGAGGCAAGAATGATAAGCTATTTAGACAGAAGGTAGTGATTCAAAAACTGCAAAACTTCAGCTTTCAAAAATAGCCTAAGTGACCTCTTACAATACTCTGACCACTCCACCGCAAGCGGGAGGCAACCCCTGTGAAGAGTGAATTCTGGCAAAGTTCTCTCTTCACAGATGATGCACAGCTTAAGCTATAATGAGTTTTTGGGTTACAAATGCTGAACGCATTAATATTCCTTGATGATAATTATCACAGTATAAGCACCTTTCCCAATGTGAGTAGCATAAAGCAACTGAAGCAGCATTTTTACTACATTTGAAACAAGCTGGAAAATGGGATTTTCTACTCTTGTAACCTGAGGTCAACATACATCAAGCTATGCATATTAAGTACACCTCTGCCTATACCATACCCCTCTATACTGCTCTTCCTTTCTCCTTTCCTCTCTCTTTCACTGAATAGATGCCACGTGTCTTTTTTATGCATTCTTTCATATTAAATTCTCCACGTGTATGGATATATGGTACAGAGACACACAAACTCAAAGCAATATGTATTTTCCCCCCAATCATAATAAATCCTACTTTCTCTTCTTACCAGAATACAAATAGTAAATAAGATCAGTAAGCCCTGTTTTGCAGATGAGATGTGTCTCTGTGCAGTTTGAAGGGAAGCTGTGGTCACTGGCTGCATATAAAACAGAATGAAAATTAGATGCTAACAAATAGTCTCTTAAAGGAGAAAAAAAACATGTGCTACATATAAATCTGAACAAAACCATTGATCTTTATCTTTATACTTTCAAAACTAAAAGCAATATTAAATGTTGAGAGATTTAAATGTCAATCCCAAACCAAAAATATGATGGTAAGAAAGATGTTAAAATCCTATTTTCTGGTAATAATACTTTTACCTATGGCTCTTAGACATGAATATTTGATTTTATTTAGAAAAAAAATGTTGTTAAGCTAATACCTATTATTATTAAAAACACATTAAGGACTGACTATTATAAAATATATAAACTATAAATGCATCTATGTAAAAGACATTTATTAAGTATCTACTATGTGACAACTATGGATAGTATTTTATCAAATAAGTAGGTGGTAGTTCTTAATCATGACTGAACATTGGCAATATCTGTCATATTATACGTGCAATAAATGTGGAAGAAATGTAAAGAGCTCTATCACAATTTGATTTAAGATGTCAACCCTTGAATGGGTTATAAACTGATTTCTATCCACTTGCAACACAACCCACCCCATACTCTTAGTCACCAAAGGGGTAAAGCAATTCTATTTTAAAGTCATTTTGATGCTGAGAGCTTAAAACATCAAAATATGTCTTATTATTTCCCCTTCTATACACCGTGATGCCATTTTAGTAGGCTGTACAAATAATCCCCTCTGTCCCTTTGACAAAGCAGTGACAACACAAGAACCAATCTGAACCTAAAAACAAGAATTGATTTAGGTGTTTTGGGGGTGTAAAATCTATTGAACTCATTTGTGCCATGTTACCCACACTTCATTTAGAAAATATGCCATGCTACAACTGTTCTAAGTAATCCAACATCATTTTTACTTATGGGCTGCAAAAAAAAAAAAAAAAAAAAAAGTCTTAAAATCCCATTTGAATCTATAGCAGGGTTTTGAGGGAGCCTTTGCTAAATATTTAACGGCACTATCGGCTTATTAAATACTATAATGTGAAAGCCGTGAAAGGATGATATACAGTGCTTGCCATTTTTTTTTCACTTAATGCTGGTGCTCGTTTTGAACACTCTGCAAGCCCATTCATCAGCAGAACTGATGCATTTTAAAAAGTACTCATTTACTAGCAGATAAATGTGGTTAGAGAACCTTTTTAGTAGAAAAATGACTGAAAACCTATGTGGTTTTATGGTGCAAAATTTGCTTTACTGTGGTTAGGAAGAAAAACCTTGCAAACATTCAAAAGATCATTTGGAAAAAATATAGAAAAAAAAAGCTCTGATATTAAAAAAAATAATAATAATATTACAAAGCAAGTCAGATGTATGCATAGTTTACTGGAATTTAAATTCACTCAAATGTGCCAAGTGAAATACTACCATTTGATAAGGCCCACCCCACAATCAAGTATAAGCCATCAAGTACATAGTTCCTAATGAAACTATTCACTGCATATTGCTTCTGACCCTGACATTGTTGACAGCTGGCTTAATTTATATCCATTCACAGATTTGTATATGTATATATAAAACACATGGATGTGCATAGGTGACTATGATATATATATATATATATATATATATATATATATATATATATTCTGTGCATATCACAGCAAATACTTCTTTTAAACTGATTACCTCTCTTAAGCAAGTAATTATAATAATTCAACCCAAGGATGGGCAATAGAAACTCACTGAAAACATGTTTCAATCCACAAAGAGACATAATGATACAGCCCAATTTAAAGAAAGATTTCTTTCCACTGGATAGCCTGTAGAGCAAGCATTTATTCTGTAAATACTGCAACAATGATGATCTGTCGTCCCCCCTTCCCCCCCCCCCAGTTCTCAGTGGAGACTCTTGCTTCTGAAAATGTCTTGTGGTGACTTACTAAATTCAGGCTATTTCAATTAGTATTACTGCACATTAAAAATTAATTGCATTACAGAGTGGATTAAGGTTTAAATTTCAATTCTACAGTGCGTGCACTAGAAATGACAGCTAAAAATCAATGCTCTTTGGCCCACAATCGGAAGTGTGTATGGCCGAATAGTGTGGGACTGGCGTCACTGGCCAAGCAGTTTTAAAAGATTTGATAGTTCAATTGAAGGTGTGTCAGTTCTAATTCTAGATTTCAGTATGAATGTTACATAGTAGCTTGATATTAAAAGAAAAACAGCTGCATAACAATCTGAAAAAATAAATGGGCATGAGCTCTAAATTGATAACAAAAAAGATTAACATTCAAGAAAAACTCATGTATAAACATCTGTAGGCTCAAGAAAATCTTATTGATGGCAATATTAAATTGAGGCAGAGGATTCTAATGTGTGTGTGTGTGTGTGTGTGTGTGTATTGCTTCCCAATTAGTTATTGGTTTAAAGCAGTGGTTAAGGAGAAGGAAAATCAGTTATTTTGCAGGTAAACATGGAAAACACTAAAACATATGCAATAACCACAATGCCTTTATCTGTGTCTGAAAGGTAATATTAATGTACACATAGAAGAAATCTAAGAAAGAACAGAAGACAAAAATGTTTCTAAAGAAGTAATCCCATCTAGATTCCCTTTTATGAATTACTGGATATGGGGTGGGGCATGGGAGACAAGAGGAAAGAAGAAGGGGACAACATATGATCCTTTCTGCTCTCCATTCAGAGTATCTACCACCCAGAAATATTTGGGAAAAGAGACCTGTCCCTTTTTGCTCACAGTAAATTCATTCTTTTAAGAAGCTGATGATGAGGAACACCATGCTCCCAGTCAACAAACCAAAGTGGCATCAATAAAAAGCCACCCAGGATACCTGGGTTTGGAATTGAACTGTGATTGGTGTGTACCTAAGAGGAAAAATAAGGTCCACAATGTTCCTAAAGATCCCCTCTGTGCTGCACTGGTGGCCAACAGCAAGTTCGGCAGCAAGAGAGTAAAGAAGATGGGAAGTAATAATAACAATAAAAAGAATAATCTGGTGCAAATGGACCCCAAGGTGTAGTAGTCATCCCTGTGCAACAATCACCCTTCACTGCAATTTACTGATGTGGCTTCATTACAATACAGCATAGAAAGGGGGTAATGTACAAGGCATACTATTTAAAGCTACATGACTTGCAGCAAGCAGCACACACCTACCCAGAGCAGGCACTGCCTTAAGAGCCCAGTTAAAGAGGCCACCTTCAATTCGGATTCTTCAAAATTCAAATAACCTGTAAGAAATTGAAATAAAGGTGTGGTATGTATGTATGGTGTGTGTGGAGGGGCGGAGGGAGAGGAGAATAGAAAGGAGAGAAGGTGGGAAGGACAAGGTTTCTTGCAAGATAAAATAGAAAAAAAAATCTCAATAACACTATTATTGGTTTTCAAATAGAAATTTTTTTAAAAAGCAAAGATAACCACTTGCATTAATGGAAAATAGGGAGCAATTACCTTTATCTTCCTCTTATTTCCCCAACAATGAAAGGAAACAGGTTTAAGCTCAACTATACCAACATAAACATCACTTAGCAGAAGAAAAAGATTCATTTACCACTTCTTATCTGTCAGAGTTCAAAGCCCTACTTTTTATCCAGTGTATAGAAGACATTGGCACCAGTGTGTTAAGGAGAAGAGGAGATTCTTTTCTCACCAAGGATCATTGAGTATGTCATTGGTTAATTCCTGCTCTATGCTCCTCATTAGCATTACTCTCAAGTTTCTGGTTATCATATCCGAAATATTAAGACATAATAACTACGAAGGTGCAGATAATTGGATATTAACCAGAACATACTTGACTGGGCAGGAGGTAGGGCCTTGCTTAAACTAATCCTGAAATGTATTAATCACCAATTAATGAAAGAGTTTCGAATTCATTTTCCATTATAGAACACCTCCGAGTATCTAAGCTTTTTCTAACAAAATGACTTGGAATAACAGGATAGGAATAAGAAACACACCAATATGACGCTGGAACCAATTAAATCACTTTGGCCTGTTGTCAGGTTTACAGAAGAAACCCAGAACTGATTGTCTTTTGGAAAATTTAGGGCTAGGAATGTGATAAAAGGGAAGATATCTTTTAGAGTTCAATGGCTTTCATTTAAATTCTAAATTTACCTGTGCTAATGCCCATGCTATGGTTCAATACTTCATCACAGAACTCTTCTAATATCACTTGAGTTCTCTTGTATCAACTGGGCTATAGCTAGGTTATACCTATATCTATGAGAAATAAAGTCTTAAAATGCAATGACAATTAATTAGACATTTGAAGTATTGTAAAACAGTCATGTAATTCACATTTGTATAGTGCTATAAAGTTTAGGAAGAGCTCTACACATGGAGATTGGGATTCATTCAGATTTTAGGGAATTTCTGTAGTTGAAATTCAAAGAGACCATACACAATACAAACAGTAGGTTCTCAATAGGTATTTATTGAGTGAATAAATGACTACATTAATAGCTGAAAGATAAATATCTGAAAAGCTACAAGAAAGGGTCATGTACCAAAAAAAGGGGGAAAACAGTAGAAAGTGAGTGTGTGATGGAGGAAGAGACAATTCTCCACAACTTTAATGTTGTTGCATACTTTCATTCTCTGATTTGGAGATGTTTTACTCACTTTCTACATGCTGAAGGAAAAAAGTATTACATCTACCATGCAAAAAAAATTCTTTAAATGTTCAGAGTCCAAATACTTGTAAAAAGATAATCTACAGACACAACACACATCCTTAAAGGACAAATAAGTCAAATAATCTAATACATGTTAGCTATTTGTCTATTCATTAAAAAAAAAAAAAAATCCTTCCATTAAAACAGCATGGGTTTCAGATAACCCTAAATGGCTTACATTATTTTTATTTTTCAAAAAGTGTTGTTAGGATAATGGGCAATGCCAGAGATGGGGCTGAGATGCCATTATTCCTCTGTTTTTTTTTTTTTTTCCCCAACCCTGTTTCATTTAATTTGATGGAAATAACAAGTAAACTCCTATTATCCATCTGTGGGTTTTTTATTCTGTTGTTTGTTGACTTTAATTTTAGTAATTCTTAAATAAGCACTCAGAGCAGATGAACTAAGATATGCAAGCAAGTAGTCCTTTTTATCAACAATTTTGCCATAGAAATACACAAACATTTCAATGGCTCTTCATTAGCAAACAAATCAACAAGTGATATTTTAATGCATGACTTTATTCCATCTCTGTGGGGACTGTAGTTGAGAGTGTGATGTACAGTACAGAGAAAGGAATCATCAGCCACAATGTCCCAGGGCTCTCTCCAATGAGGACTTCTCAGCCCCTGCTTAAAGAGTGCATTTAATTGACTGATAGACAGTAGCTTCTTTGTTCACAGAAGACAGGGAAGTAATGGCAGCTTGAAAATCGTACCATCTACAGGGTCTCCTGAGACTAGTAACAGGGGGATATGTGTCAGGAATAAATAAATAATCTAATTATTAAGCCACTTCCTGTCAAGTTAACTCCAATTTGTTGGCTTTTGAAGGCAACAAAACGAGGCATTTTTCCTCATTATGCTTCTCTTTTTATACCACTGGTAATCACAGGCGGATTAAAGGGTGCCTGATTGGTTTTTTTGTCAAGGAACTGAGAAGCAGCCAACAGTACAGAAAAACAGAGTTGGGGTTAGAAGAAATTTCATGCTTGTCTCCTTTCCAGCTCCCTAACAGCCCACACTGCTGCCCCATACAGTGCCGCCAGCTGTACAGCAAATGTGTACCCCTCCAACTGAGGCCTACCGGGCCACAGGCGCCATCCTGAGAGCTGTGAGATACCTTGCAATCTTGGCAGGTAGCTACTGCTGTCATAGGCATAATTCTAAAGGTGACCTACGAAACCCCGTCAGCTCACCAAATGCAACAATATGAGCAGCTGAAGTTCGACACCCACTCTCCATATTGCCTTCTTTTGTTTTGTACACTGCTGATGGCACCGAAACCAGGAAATAATCTGGGGAGGGGGAGGAAAAGAGGGATATGGGGTAGAAGGTCATCACAGGGATTTTTTTTTTTTTTTTTGGTCTGTGTGAACTGGACCTAGGGAAATAAGAATCCAGGAGGAAATAGATATTTGCCTGTGCTTTAAAAAAAGTGCATGGGTTCCTCTTCCAAGTCCCTCAAACATACTCTAGATATTCAGACATGATACCAAGAATATCAAACATGTGTGTGAGCAACTGACACACTTAGGACACATTGCACATGAAGTTGAAAGTGAGAACGCCATCACCCACTCAATCTTCATTGTCACAGAGTTCTATGTCACATGTCATCAGTTTTGATCCTTATGGTAGATACACTTCTTCCTGCACCTCACTGTACAGTGCTGAGATGAATCTGTTGGCATTCAACAGAACTGAACAGCAACCACATTAATCTGAGATAGTCACAAAAGAACTGGCCTAAAAATCAATGAGTAAGAAACTGAATCTTTGAACATAGTCTTGGCCAGAGTCCACAACCTTAAAGGACATTAAAATAAAAGGAATGTCTAAGAGTCTTTGCTGGGGGCTTTTAACAGAGAGTCAATGCCAACCCTTTACCTTATTTTATCTTTGGCCATCAGAGTGAAAAAAGGACAGATCCAAAACACCCACACACAAAAAGGATCATAGCTGGATAAGCAATCTGATTTCTGTTTAACTCCATAGGACTCGCCTGAAATACATCAGGACAAATTTTCTTAAAGAGCTGAAGAGGAAGGAACACATGCATCTGGCTTGACCCCTTGAAAGTTCAATCTGATCCATGATAAGAGATAGGGGACAAAACAGTCTATTCCTTTGGAGCACGTGCTGGGAATAGAAGAGAGTCTTACAAGGAACCGGAATGGGACTTTTAAGTCTGGTGAACAGCACTGCTCGGGCATGTTTACAGCTGCAGATGCCCTTTCTGAATACATCTTGAATTTTTGTTAAATTGCGCAGATAATTAAACCCTCTTCATATTTACAGTCTGCTTCATTGGTACCATGAATTCTGTTTTCAGTTACTGTCTGCATATTCCCTCTCTGAACAATTTCATACTAAGCAATAACACTTCATTTTACATAAGTTTTATCTGATGTCCCCATACAGAGCTGCCAGCTGTACAGCAAATGTGCGGCTCTCAAACTGAGGCCTACTAGGCCACAGACTCCATCCTGAGATCTGTAAGGCACCTTGCTGTCATTGGCAAGCTTTCCCTACTATCACTGTTACCATCTCTCCACACTACACACAACTTAAAATCATCTGATTATTAGAATTTGTGGTCCACACTCCATTTTATCCTTTATTTAATCTATCCCCAGATCACACATTTGTTTAAATGTTTTGGCTGGTTTACAAATCATGCAGCCATCTGCACAGTAGGTGTGACACCATTTTTTTTAGACAAAAGTTACGTTATAAACAAAGATAAAGTCATTTGAAATGCTTTGGTGTTTGTTATTCTGCCTGGTTCACTTGGACCAACTCTAAGAAATAAATAGAATTATCTGTGTAAATCGATGAACATCTATGAAAAACAACACCCAGCAGAACACAGAGCTTGCTCCATTACCTACGTTAATATCATGACAGCTGAGGAGAGATGACCTGGCCCACTTCTCATCTCTCCTGTACAGATGGCTATTAAAGAGAAAGTATCCCTTTTGTATGGTCCATGTAGAAACCCTTTATGGGTTTTTCAAATAAGCCAGCATTGCCCACATGAGGGTAGCTTTCTGTTAGCATTAAACAGTGCAGATTTCATCTTTTAAAAAAATCTAACTCTTGATGAAATAAAACAGAATTTCATCATATTTAACACCAAATGCTGATGATGCCTTAGTGTTCTAAACAATCTGATTAAGCTTGATTTTTAAGATTTGACAAACCTCTCTCTCATTGAAACTAGATGTAAGTAAATACAAGACTCAAAAGGTTGATAACTTTCCAGACTCTCTGAGAATAGAATACTTCCATCTACCTCCTATCTCCTTTTCCCCTTCCCCCTTACAGGGTTAATTTTCATTCCTTTTTCAAAATGTTGAGTGATAACAGAGACAAAAGGGAATTGGTAGCCTGTCATCTTCCTAGGAACAGATCCATATCTTTGGATTTTTTTTCCCCCTTAAGACATAAAGTTCCAAAACCATCACAGATTCATAATGTTGATTTTAGTTCATCCTAAAGGAAAGGAGACTTAAACTGTAAAACTAAAGCAGTGATACCTAAGGTCACAAAGGTGTAATGAAGATGAGCTACTTCTGATATTCCATCCATAGAACACATGGAAGGAGTAGAATACTATGTGTGATCTGTCATCAGATTTCAGAATATATCAAAATCCCATGGTGTGACAAAAGGCTAAATTTTTACCAATCTGCACCAAACTGCTGTGGGCATTTTTACTGTGCTGATATCAGTGATGGCATTTACAGGTGACCTAATGCATATTGTATGTTACTCTCTATTTTATAAATAGAAGAGTTGATACAGTTTTAGTCTGAGCACTGTTACCATCTATCCAAACATGTTACTCTCAAAGTGAAACATAAAAGATACTATATCTTTCTGCATCCCTGTAAGAGATATAGATATGTCCGTATCGAAAACAATACCAACATTTATTTTATATCACAGCTATACTATCTATCTAAAGATAAACTAAGATATCTTACTAATAGATTTTTATACAGATACATATGACATATATGTATATATAGATATGTATGTATATAAAGATATCTATCTATATGTCTTTATTGATAAAAAGAAATCATTTCCAAAGTTCCTTCTCTGGGGGATACATTTATTACATCATAGAAATGCTACAAACCCTACCATTAAGTATCCCAGGACTTCCCTTACATGTATTTCTTGTTCTTCCCATTGTTTTCATACAACTTATTTTCCCCTCATAACTAACATAATTGGAACTACAAAAAAAAAAAATCCATATATCCAAATTAAAGAGAAGAAAAAAAAATAGCATTTCTTTGACTCTTTAAGACCACTATAAAAAAGTTCTGTCATAAAGGCTTGTATCCAAACCTCCTTCCACCCTTTTCTTTTGCTTGCCTTACTCCTCAGAACTTCTGGTAGGGTAAAAGAGAAGCGGTTATTTCCATTTCAATACCATTCATTCTCCATAATCCATGTTAGTAGTGGTGAACTACTAAGATGATGGCATTTTTCTTCCTTTTTATCATTTTTCTGTCAGGCCGATCAGCCCTCAATGGTAAATGTGCTGCTTGGTTGTGCATCGCCAGCAGCTCGCAATTTGCTCACTATGTTTCATGAGACAGTTGTTTGTGGCTGTTTGGAACACATTTACCTCTTTGGGGATTTATACGCTAGTTGCAATGCCAACCTCCATAGTGATCGAGATTTCTTTCTAACTAAAATAGATAATTAGAGGCTGGTAATTATTGGTCAAGAATTATCAGAGTGAAAAAAATTAAGCTCCTCATAAATAGTTCTTGGCAATGTCATCTCTTTACATTATCTCATGCCTAACAGCACTTTATTCAGAGTACTTACAAATTTACATTACTGCTGTTGAGCCTCATAATTTTATATGGGGCAATTCCTTTGCTGGGTTAAACATATTTGAACTCTCTGAATTTGGTGCCATTTTCCCCAAACAAGATCAAATCAAAAGATATATTCATATTTCTCTGAAATACTAATCAAAATAACGTAATATCAAACTTAAAACAGAAAAAGAAATATTTACCATGTTAGAAGAAAATAAAAGAAAGGTGCATGATGGTATAAATGAATGAAACATATAAATCATAATACCTGACATTGCTTCTTGCTGCATTCTCAGGTCAAATGCTAACTGTAAACTATTTGAGCTGAACAAAGGAAGATGAGAAAACCTTTCTCATCTGCACAGACTCTAAAAGGGCCTCTTTCTCCAGGAAATATGTTAGAGTGTTTTGTTGTTTGAGTTTTTTTTATGTATAAAGAAGAAAAGAAACTCCTAAATAGTCACTGGTCTGTTTTTTTTTTTTTTTTTTTTTTTTTTTTTTTTGAAACAATGTCAAAATATGTTGGCAGGTCAGTTGGCATTTTTTCCTTAATAGACATAAGTCAAATCCCTCATGTATTTTCATTGAGTAACCATCCCTGAAGCTCAGAAAATGTGTCTACATCTAGTTGCAAAATGGCCTTAAAACAGTCTTTTTTATGAATCAGGTAGAAGCATTGACATTTTTCCTCCACAAATGTCTTCTACCAATAGGTAGAGATAGACCGGTTCTGCAGAAACTTAGAAGTATAGTGGATATTTGACACAAACCATTGGAATGATGTTATTTCAGTATACAAGAAAACTAATATAAATTATTTTGTTGCTAAAGATAGAGATTATATCTCATTGGATTATCTGCAGCTTTTGTTTTCAGAATCCCTTCTATTAAAATGACAGAAATGGATAAGTAAATCTGTAAAAGTATTATATACCCCTGGACCTATTCACACACACACACACACACACACACACACACACAAGAATAAGAATCTTTTAAAATAGTTATTAATCCTCTTCTCCTGCTAAATACTTCATTGAGATTATCTTTCAATTAGATTTCCACCCCCTCCCCCCCAAAAAAAAACCACAACAACAACCACATATACATATACACTTAAAAATACCTTGTCTCAGTGAAGGTATTTTGGCCCAATGATAAAAACTGCCTTATTAAAAAGAGTAAGTATAACATTGGAATTTTTTTTTAAATCTTAGCCTTTGTGATACTTTCCTGTAATGCATGTTTTCTAAATATTGAGCTTAAGAACTGAGATGGATGACCAAATGATAGAGCAATTACATTAATATTTGTTTATTTCAGCCTTGTAAGTACAAAAGAATTAATTTTTAAAATAGTATGCATGACTGTATAGAAAATTCATAAAGATGAATGTGATTTAGTTCTCTAATGAAGAATGAATTGTTAAAAATTCCAATCCTAAGAGATGGAAGGGCCATATAATCTATTACACTATTACACAGGATGGGGAAAAAGTGTGGAGTAAACATTAATGGTATAAGGAATGGAAACTAAATGCTAAGAAAAAATATAAACAAAATGTAAGAGAAAGATCAGGTATATATAATGAATGTTTCATGATCATAAAACCTCAAATTAAGAAAACAAACTTTTGCAATCTTATGCTTAACATTCAGTTCAGGTTGTAAATGTGTAAGAAGAGCATTAACTGTTTATGATGTAAAATATACCAGATTTGTTAAGCAGACTCATTAAGGGATAAATAATAAATCTTATGTAGAATGCACCTAATCAAAAGCATGCTGTACAAATCTCTGCACTTTCCATGAGACATTATTATGAGAAAGATTTTATATTAAGTGCATACAAATATATTGATATGTCTATGTTCAGTGTGAATGACAGCTATATCACTCAAGAAATTAAAGGCTTCTTCCTCTACAAACTTCATTCAACCTTCCAAAAAGAAAGAAGTTTCAGTAAATAGGAGAAACTATTTGTATTTATCATTTGGGAAGAAGGTAGGTTTTTGTTACTCTTGAAATAAGAGGTTTCTTATCTACTCAATTAAAAGATTTAGTATTTGAATAAATTGAGAGAAACTTTTTGGGAAATCAGATGGAAAAATGATGGCAACAAAAATTCCAGTTGAGTGTTTCTGACATCCCATCATTATCCTTTAACATCAAATCTCAGTATCCTTCATTTGCTATGCACATTAGAAAACAAGAAAATCCTGAATAAAAATAAACATAAACTGAAAAAGTTTCCCTTTTAGACATTAATTATTTTTATTAGTTTTGAAATTTAAGCAATTAAATAGGAGCTTTTGAAATGTATCTGAAAATGTAAAACTAAATACAACAGGCATGCTTTCTGACCAATTTGCTTGTATATTAACTGGTATTTCTCTTCATTTATTTATGTTGTAGTATTTCATTTCATGCTGTATTTTAACTGGGACTCCCTATGTAAAAAACTTTTTTTCTGGAAAAATACAACCACAAACTAGTTGGAAATTTGGGGCAATCTTTCCAGAAATATAGAGGTTGTTGAAGAAATAGAAGATTTCACAAAACTGGATATGTATCCCTTTGCAGTAGCACACAGTGGAATGTTTATGCTATGATAAAATATCGCAAAACAAGCATAAAATAAATGACTATCAATCTTGTTTCACAGTATAAAATTAAAAAAAAATACAAAGTAGTACAAAATAATAGGAATTGTCATTTTACTAGCAAACAAAAGATCTGCTTGATAAAGTTTAATTGGCTTCTATAACTCTCAATGCCATTACTGAGTGCTTATCAAATTAAAAAAATATATTAGTTAACCTTTGGGGAATGAAGAAATAAAGGGACTCTGAGGTAAAAGAAAAAACTTGAGTTTCTTTTTATCCAGTCTCTTAACTTATAGAAACTTTAAAATCCCCATTATTTTAGGAATCTTTAATCAAACTATTTTATAAAGATATGAGTGAAATTTGGTGGGCTTGGAAGGGAGAATGTGTGGAAACTAACATTATGTAATTCCTTACATGACCTTTATGCTCACAATCATTTCCAGATTGTTCAAACTGCATATATAAAACTAAAACTATTTTCACAGCTATTCAAATTATTTATGTTTCCCAGTGACAAAAACTCACCAGTTTAGATTTTGGTACAAATATGCTTGAGCAACACACAGTAGTATCATTACCATAATAACTTCTGAAATTAAAACCTGTCTAAACTCTATGGAAAGCTAACATCCAGTTCATTAACCATTCCTGTTAGTTTGTTTTCAATAATGCAAAAATGATTAGAAGTTTAATTTGTTAATCACCTGTGTTTTGACTGGCAGTAGATATATAATCCTCTACAGAAGTCTAAACTAGCCCTTGCAGAAAATAAAACGTGCTAATGCCTTATCAGGCCTAATAATATGAATAAAAAAATCAGTCATGCCTGGATAAATCATTGAAGGTTGAACAATTAATTCCTCCTTAACTCTTTTTAATTATATAGGCAATGATGAACACAAGTAGGAGAAAAGTCTATTTTTAATAAGATTTAGAGCATCACTCACCAATCATGTGATTTGCAACATGAACCTGAATATCCCATTCATTGTAGAAAACCATCTGACACTTGATGCATTGATAGGTCTTCTTCTGAGGAAACAAGTATAGACAAAGTTTACTTAAAAACATTATCCAACTCATTTTTTGTCTCCCATTTAGCTACTTATTGTGGTAAACTTGGGCTATCCCCTGTAATCATGGCTGTAAATCTGTTAAATTAAAATTTTAGCTCAGTTTCAAACTATTTAAATCTCACTAAGGTAAGTTAAAACAAATATAATACCATTAATAAAAAGTCCTATACAACTGCCTAATTTCTGTCTCAAAGTTTTAGAATCTTTTCAAAGACTAACTGCATAATAATCTGATTGCTTCAAATGTGGAAACTGAGGCACTGGTGGAGCGTTTGGGAATTAAATTAAATTGGTACAGTGGAAGAAAAGGTGTGTTATTTTATTTTTGGAGATCTTTCACCAAAATCACCTAGTTTTCTCTTTCCTTTGGGGAAAAAGGATAGAGGAGGAAGAATAAAGGGAAAAAAGGAAAAACAATAGAAAGAAATGGGGAAGAGAAGAAGGAGAGGAACATTATACTAGAAAAAAACAATGTTATGAGAATCAAAAGACATGATGTTTGAATCCCAGCTCTCTCAGTTGCTATGAGCATGGTCTGCAGCAAATGACCTAACTTCTCCGGGCCTCAGTTTCTTCATCTGTAAAGTGAAGGAATTGTATCATTTCTAAAATCCTATTATTTTTATCATCAATTTTTGAATAAGTGGGAAGTCCAGAATTAGAACAACAAAATTTGTCTGGCACTTCACTTAGTGAACACAATGGAAAATTAGTGGGAATACACTCTTAAATCTCATGAAGATCAACTAGGTTATTTTTTTTTTTTAGAACATACTTATTTCTCCTAAAGGAAAAATAATTTGCTTTCTGACTAATCTTTTAAAAAAAACCCTATCTTTTAATGATAAAGAAATGTAACATAATATTAGCTAATTATTCTGCAAATCAACTTTTAGTAGCTCAATTTATTTAATTGATATCCAAAAGTAATACCACTATAAAGTTAGCCAGAATAAGGGTGGGAATTTATAAATACATAATTATTAGTACTCAGTCAAAAAATTCCAGATGATATTACATGAAATTTTCACAAATAAGTGTCTAGCTAAGATTTCGGATTCCCCAAAGCAGAATTTCTCCCATCAGTAGACAGAAAGACCCATGAACACAGGTATCAGGGTTTCAAAGCTTTGTTTTGCTTATATCCCAGGATAGCACTTAGAAGCTCCATGCATAGTTTTCCCAATTGTTAAATTAGTGTCTGTTGTATTGGGTGTATAGGGTGTGTGGGTGGGTTGGGGTAATGGTAGATATAATAGATGACCTTAAGAGGCTTTCTTTAGCTCTAATCTTCTATACTTGATTGATTTATTGATTGATTACATTCACAACTGATGAGTCATATAAATCCATGATTTTATTTTCATTGAAAAGCTTTTGGGAAATCAAAAAAGCAAATGGACAAAAAAGAATCACTTTTTAAAAATAATCTTTTACTGATTCTCCAGTTTGCCAGATCTTGAGAACAATTATATTGTCATAGTCAGATATCACATCTTCTTATGGTATTATCAACCATTCCTGCTTTTTTTCTGAGACAATTGAAGGAAATGTTAATTATAATAATATTTGTAGCAAATTTGGCTATGAAAGTTTTTAGTTTAAAATGCACATCCTTGAGTATGACTATTTTTAAAAAATTAAAAATTTTATAAAATTCAACAAAATCAAATGTGGCTTCAAATTATAAACACTAGTAATTTAGAATCCTCTCAATCAACATAATTTTTAGCATTTATTTTTCTATAACCCTAGATAGTAGCCTTTTTGAAGTACTGGGTGGAGTGGGGAGTGGGGGTGGGCATTTTCAACTGAGGTAACCAGAGACAGAATAATCTAGCACGGTCTGTACAGAAGGCAGACGCATATGAACTGAATGTGTTGAATCTAAATCTAACACAGATTTTTTAAAACCCTGACAATCACCACAGAAGATTTATAATGCTGAGCTGTTTACAAGATGCTTTTGATGTTGACATATAGAGCAACATGTGTTGTATAAATAACAATCAGTCCTTTTTCTTTAACATTATTTCCCTTTAGAACTAGTTAGAAAATATTTCTTACTCCCAGATGACCAACATTATATATTGTTTATTAGCATACTTCTAGCATTATTCCTGATATGTGACCTTGCTGAAAAACAAAGAAACATAAACTTAATGGCTGGTCTTTTCTCTTGTTAGCACAGTAAAACATACACCATGTCGAGGACTGTCTCCAAAAATTATGACTGATGAATATGTTGATGGAATAGACCCGATTTTTTGTAGTCTAATAATAAAGAATAAAATTATTTGACAAGCCCCCCAAAATAGCACTTACAAAGAGCTTCAAAATAATCTGGTGTATTTTCAGATCTATATATGCAAGTTTTGTGTGTATGTGTGTATGACGAATACTTTTTATCAGCAATAAGAAATAAAACAATTTTAAGGCTTAAAACAATGTCTAAAATACTATAGTTCACTTTTATTAACTAGACAATATTCTAATATCTTAATATATAAACTTGTGACTCAATGAGATAAGGATAGAGTATAATTAAAAAATAGTATGATAATTTTTAAACTGTAGCAGAAATTCAGGATCTTTCCCCAGTTTTCATATTTCTAAAATAAATTTTATTTTTAAGGCTAAATAAGGAAATTATTATAATTATTTTATTGCCATAATACAAAATAAAACCTGTTTAAGATTTTTTTTTTTTAGAATACCTATGAGAAGATAGCATTTTAGCTTTAGAAGCAACTTTACATTTCTTGTCACTTTCTGTTCAATGCAACAATCTCTCTATGATAGTTTAGTATCAGCTTCATTTTTTGAACAATTCAAATTACTAAAAGTTCATTATGCTAAGCCAAAATCTGGCTTCCTCATCTTTTAATCATTGATTCTGATAATATGTTGGTTTGCTTTCTTGAATAACAAAGAACAAGTCCAATTCTGCCTTAAAAAAAAAAAATCTTTCAGTTTTCTTAAGACAACTATCATGGTAACCTCAAGTCTTTTCTTCTCAAAACTAAGTAGTTTCTTGAACAGTTACTCGTATTATGTGGTTTCTTGGCCCTGTACAATCCTAGCTGTCCTCCTTTGGGGATATGTTCATCAACATCTCTCTTAAAATGAGTTGGCCTAGCTGAAAAAAAAGATTGAAAATGTAGTCTGACCAGTGTGAAGAATGATAATGGGGGAGGAGGAGGTCTCCCTTTGGAATGCAGGGAAGGAGGGAGGAAGCAGGGAAAAAGAGAGAGAGAAAGAGAGAGAGAGAGAAAGAGAAAGAGAGAGAGAGAAAGAGAGAGAGAGAGAGAGAGAGAGAGAGAGAGAGAGAGAGAGAGAGAGAGAGAGAGAATGAATGAGAATAGAAAAAAAAGACAAGTCAGATCATTTTTCTTAAAAGCAGATAAAAGTAGAAACAGCACTTCTATTGTTTTGGCCCCAGATTGGCCTTTATCAACTCTTAAGTTGTCAATTTGCTTGAAATGCTAATTTGGTACAATTTTTAAAAGACTTTTTTTTTTCATTAGCCCTTTTTTAATGTGCTACTTGGGAGTGGGATTGTCACTTCCTGATTGTTCTCTTTTGTTTTCTGATACTGATAGATGTAATTATCAGGGATACAACTTTTTCTTAGCACCTCATTATTTTTGATTGATTTTGAGAACAATTTAAATGTGCCTTTTTGACATTTTTGTTTTCAGTTATACTCTGGTTAAGGCAATCTGAGACTTTCAGGAAAGAGCACTTCATAAATTAAAAAAAATGATTAGGATAATTAATAATGTATAGGAACTTTTTAAAACACCAAATCTTCTGATTAACCCAACCCCATTCTATTCATGCCTTTATTCTATATTCCAATAACATTATATACTACACTTGATTTACAATACACTAATTTGTACTTTCTTATGACATTTTAAATGTTTTTTACATATCCTTGTATTAAGTTAAAATTTCACATTGTAAGATGATATTCACTTGCATATTACTTTTTTAAATATCTTTTTATGATTGATTTATAACTAATGCACAAATACCTTGAGATCAAGGATAGAATCACAAAAAAACTGAAGTTAGAAGGGGTTTCAGAGACCATGTAGTCTCATGGACACCTAAAAAAAAAAGAATCATTCTTATGATATCTCCCAAAAGGAGCTATTTGACCTTAGCTAGAAGACCTCCAGTAAGAGAGATATCTTAGGAGGCAGTCTATTGTATTTCTGTATAAGTCTGGTAGAAAATATTTTCTTCCATTAAGTAGAAATTTGCCTCATTATTATAGGATCGGAAACTTAGAACCAGAAGGGAAATTTAGATACTATTGAGTCCAAGCTCTCCAATTTAGGTATGAAGAAACCGGGACTTTGCGATTAACTGGCCTGCTCTGAGAAACACAAATATTAGCAATATAAGATAGGTTTTGAACCCAGGTCATCCATCTTTATTTCCAGTGCTTTATGACTTAAATTACGCATCTTCCCATTGCTTTAATTTCTGCTTTCTGGAGCTAAATAGAACAACTTTGACATTTTTTTTGTTATACCCATAAAAATGTTTCTTATGTTATTATGCTCAATAAACAGTGGGTATTCTATATGCCTGGCTGATTACATGACCTTTTGAGGATTCAGGAATATAGTTCCTTTTTAACTACACTGGAATAAATGCAAAAAAATATCTATTACTGGCATTCTTTGGGGCCTTCTGCCTATATGACTCATAGAAGCTAGCCAAAGAACTCTGGTTGTTGTTTATTATTACTTTCCGACTGCCTAATCTAAAGCTTCCAATAATCTTCAACTTCTCAAACCCAGACATAGCTCTTGTCCCTAAATTCCTAACCAACACTAAGTTTTCTCCAAGTCTTAAGTGGTTTGAGTACACTTAGCAGAGAAAAGTAAAAAACTGAGTTGTGATTTAGCATCCTAAATGAAGTCTTGTGGAGAGAGTACAGGGGGAAAGGGAAGTCCTGCATTAGCAATGTGTAGAATAACCCTGAAAAATTAGCTGCCACCTAAATAACTTTCAAATTACCATGTATCAAAAACAAGGAATTAAAAAGGAAATATAGTGTAGATGATGTCTTTACAGAAATAGATGAACAAAAAGAAAAGTTGGACATGTCACATGAAAAGAGTGAGAGAGATGATCAGTGCACAGACTACATTAATATTCTTGGGATCCAAAGAAAGAATACTCCCAGCACCTTGGGTAGACCTTCTGTGGTAAAGGAAGGAACTAAGCCTTTATTAAATATCTACGACATGTAAGACCCCAAGTTAAGCACTTTACAATTAGTTCATTTCATTCTCACAGAAACCCTGTGAGGCATATTTTACAATTGAAGAAACTGAGTCAAACAGAAGTTAAATGATTTGCCTAGGGTCAGCAACTAGGAAGCATGTCACGTTTTCTTACTCCAAAACTCAGGCTTTCCTGATTCCAAGCCCAGGACTGTCCACTTCCTCATCTAACTGCCAATGTGGTGAACTTAATAGATGATATAAACAAACAAATAATACAAGATGGGTTGTGACCTATATCATTACATGACATGTATATCCATGGAAATCACAGGTCCTTCGGAGTTTGGAAGAATAAATTGATATATGTTAATCATTTGTCAAATAAGTGCAAAGAATGGCAGGTGAAGGAACAATTACTTTTGAATGTTCCCTCCCAGCATTGCTATTTAAACTTTGAAATAGTATAGTTAGTGAAAAGTTTGGAAAGTCTGTCTCTCAAGCAAAACTCTAAATATCTGCAATGTGTTTTTATGGATTCTCCACTTTCTTTTTTCTCTCTCATATTATCATCCCTTTAATAGCACCTTTCTCCTTACTCTAGCTGACTCTGGTTAGTCAATGGTTTTCTCCCACAACATGGACTATTTCCTTTCTCCTGGTTAATTTTGAGTTCCTGAGGCGAACATGTCTTTTTCCTTGCTAACTGTATGTTCTCCCAACTCTGTTTCATATTTGCCACTCCCAGTATCTAGTTTATCTCTTATTTTTGTCAGTAAACTTTTCTCCTAAATAAATCTTCCTTTTGGCAAAGAGAATGGCCATTTTAAATTTGTCACATGTCTATTTTGAACTAGGTATTGCTACCTTGACCTCATCATTTATACTATTAAAAATTATTGAGAATCTGTCCAAAAAAGAATTATATGAAAAATTTTCTGGAGACATGAAAGGCATATACATTATATATATAAATTCCAGATAAATTCATATTTTGATATACACTTGCTTTAGTAGACTTTTTATGCTATCAAATGCATATCATAATGAATAATTTGACAAACATAGGACACTACTAAATCTTTAAAAAAATTCAATCCCCCCAAAAGTTAATCTTTATTAGAATTGATATATTTATTCTACATAATGTTACAAGG
This sequence comes from Sarcophilus harrisii, assembly GCF_902635505.1. Taxonomy (NCBI): domain Eukaryota; kingdom Metazoa; phylum Chordata; class Mammalia; order Dasyuromorphia; family Dasyuridae; genus Sarcophilus; species Sarcophilus harrisii. The sequence continues at coordinate 489,555,697 of NC_045426.1, read as the reverse complement.
ATATAAACTCAACCTCCATTCATCCCACCTCATTACTTATTCCTAAGATGGATGTTAAGTATTTTATTAAAAATTTTTACCATCCCTCAATCTCTAGAATCCTTTTTTGCTTCCTGGGAAAGATGTATAAATATCCTTGCATGCAGGCAGATGAATGATACAACTGATTAGTGTGTGTATGTGTGTGTGTATGTGTATACATATATATGTATACATATACATATGTATATAAATCTATACAAATATACACATATATATATACATATGTACACACATATACATATACAAACACATAGATAATATGTGTACATACATTGTCAATTTCAAAAATATTTGTGTTTTAAAAAAGAATCCTTCTAACATTCTCAAAGATTGAGAGCAATTTTTCATGTGGAAATTAAATGGTGATCTCCTATTGAGTTCTTTCCTACCTTTGGAGTGTAAAGAGTCCTGAGAATGCAATTAGTAAAATTCTGAGTTAGATAATTAGTTGGAAAAGTGACCCTGAGCAAATCACTTAATTTCTCTCAGTCTCAGTTTCCTCCTCTGTAAAATAAAAGTGTTAGGCTCAAAGTCCTCTGAGGTTCTTTGCATCATCCATTGCATATTATTGGGTCTCTCTCTCTCATCATTTTTCTTTTTATCTCCTCTCACCCAATGACACTCACTCTTTCTTGCTTTTAAATTTTCAATAGCTATCCATCACTGTGAATTTAAACTTAATTTTGGGGAGAACTTTAAAAGCACAGATGCCTTAGAGTTTTAAATCATTTCTACTAACATTCTATTCTGATGCCTCATTGTGAGAGAGTTGACCTTGGGCTCTCAGAGACTAAGTCAGAAAAGCCCAACTACCTTAGTTGAGTTCAGAAAGGTTTATCGCCACTAGTTTGGCCACCAAGTGACAGCATAATATAAAATCTGTTTATGTAGGTGCACATGAATTGTTATTCCTGTTGGTAAAGGGAATTCCCACATGGATAATGAAAATTACAGATCTTCTAACATAATGAAGACAGTCTTGGAGCATTAAGCACTTGGTGGTCAAACTGTAAGCCTCCATGGAACAATGGATCTATGCAGTTTTAGAACATAGAAACTATTAACTATTATAAGAGATGAACATATAGTGAAACATGTAGTGAAAAGTGGGCTAGATTTGGAGGCAAAGAGGCTGCGATGAATTCTTCCTCTTACTCTATAGGAGAGCTTCTTATTTCATCTCTCATCTCTCAAATATTTTTCTCTGTCTGATTAAAAAAAAAAAAAAAAAAAAAAAAAAAAAAAAAAAAGGTGGCCCTTATCCTTGCCAAGTTCAAACCTTCTGATTCAGAGGTAGGAAAAAAAATATTTTCTGCCAAAAGCCATTTGGAAATTTATAACACCATTTGTTGGTCATACAAAATTATCGATTTATAGAATTCAAGCAATAGGAGATTGTTGTTCCTAACTTTCAATTTATTGTCTGCGATTATCAAATGACTCCATCCATATGGACTGTGGACTGGACATTACCCACCACTGTACTAATGCCTTCTTGATTCCAGCATGTCCTGTCTTATTCAGCAGATTTAGATTTTCCTTATATGAGTACCATTTTTCTCTAATCTTCAACCTCTTTTTATATATTGGTTCTTTCCTTGCTACCCATAAACATGCCCATGTCTCTTTCACTTTAAAAATAAATAAATAAAATGGACAAAAACAAAAACAAAAAACCCTCTCTTAAAACTCTTATCCTTTCTAGATATTATTATGCCATTCCTTCACTATTCAGCTAAGCTTGAAAAAAATACATGTACTTAGTACACTCCCTTCCTTTCATCTAATTCTCTTCCAAATCTTCTGCTATCTGACTTCCAACCTCCTTGTTCAACTAAATTGCCTTGAAGATTAAGAGAATGTCATTAATCTCTTAATTGTCTATCAATCTTCATTTTTCTAGATCTTTATAGAGCATCTCATCATTAGTCACCTTCTCTTGGAGATTCTCTCCTCTTTGGTTTTTCATAACTGTTACTTCTTATTTCTCCTAATAGGTATCTGACAGTTATTTCTCAGTCTACTTTATACATGTCATGCTCACTAACTTTGAGTTCTGTCCTGGGCTCTTTTCTTTTTTCTCTGTGCTATCTCACATTGGTGACATCATCAGTTCCCATAGTCTCAAACATTTTCCCTCACTTGATAATCCTCACAACTATATATTCAGCCCTATTCTCTGTGCTCAACAGAGTCCCACAGAACTACCTATTTTTTGGATATCTCAAATTAAGTGAGATAATCCAAACTTAACATGTCCAAATAAGAATCCAAGCCTCCTCTGTTCTGAATTTATCTATTACTATTGAAAATATCACCATCTTCCCAGTTACCCAGATTCACAATAAGTTTAGTGATACCCATCCTCTCATTGGTTAGAAAAGTGATTTCCTAAAGCAGAAGTCTAAACATATCACTTTCCTACTCATTCATTCCAGTGGCTCTCTTTAGCCCCAGGATCAAATACAAAGCCTTCTGTTTGGCCTTTACAACCTGGTCCCTTGCTATTTCCAAGTTTTTTCACACATCATTCCCTGCAATGTACTCTATAGTACAATCATACTAGTCTATTTGCTGTTCTTCTCACACAACACTCCAACTTTTCATCATGTGTTTTTTGCCCTGACTGTTCCCCATACTCGACAAACTTCCCCTCTGTATTCTACTTCATAGTATTATTAGCTTCCTTCAAGGGTCAACTCAAATGAGACCTAGAAGGCCTGTTCTGATTCCTCTGATCCACTATAGCCTTCTTCTCTAATATTATCTTCTATCTATTTTGCATAGATCTTGTGTGTACACATTTATGCCCATAATGTCTCCCCATAAAAACAGAATGCTTTTGAAAGTTCTGATTAGAATGTGAGTTCTTTGAGGTCAGGGACAATGCTTGTATTTTTTATGTTTTCCTAGATCTTAGCACAGTGCTGGCACATAGAATAAGGTCTTAATAAGTTTTCCCTCATCAAAAAATGAGACAATTGAACTGGATAGCCTCTTAGGTCCATTCTAACTCTAAATCTTTAATCTTATTAACCTATGAAATATTTTTACTGTCCTAATCTCCAAATATGTAAATTTGCTTCTTAGGAAGAAAGGGAATGGGAAGAAAGTTTTTTTATAAAACAACACAGAATACTTTGCTACCTGGAACATAAAATTTTTAAACACACATGAAATACAAGGACAGTATTCTTCCAAATGGTATCTGGGAAAAGTTTTTAGTACTTACTCTAGTAAGTCTCCACAGGTGCTCTGTGGATCTCTCCACTCGCTACCATGAAAATTTAATAGAGAATGTGATGGTGCATGAGGGCAAATAGGTGAGAAGAAATACAGAGCAGAAAATCAAATGATAATCAGTTGAGGCAGCTGGGTGACCGTGCAATGAATAGACACCAGGCCTGAAGTCAGGAAGACTCATTTTCTTGAGTTCAGATCTGAACTCAGACATTCACTAGTTATATGACCATGGGAAAAATCAGTTAACCTTGTTTGTCTCAGTTTCTTCATCTGTAAATAAGGCAGAGAAGGAGATGGTGAACCACACCAGCATCTCTAACTAAAAAAAAAACCCAAATGAGGTCACAGAGAGTCAGAAAACTGAAAAATGGCTAAAATAACAACAAAAATTTTCTGAGACAAAAAACAGTAACTTGGAAATTTTATGAAAATAGATGGTAGAAAGTAAACAGCTCATATAGATATGAAGAAAGACATGGAGCAGAGAGGGAAAAAAAAAATCATGCTATGAGTTAGAAAGACCTGACTTCATGTTCTGCCTGTTCTTCTAGCTGTATGACCTTGGGTAAGTCATTTGTTTTCTCAATATCCCAGAAACCATAATTTACAAAGCAGGCACAAACCTGCAAATACAGAGGAGTTGTTTTATTTAACGCTCCCTACACTAAAGAAATCACAAAAATAGTCCCTTCTACCTCATGTCTCTCCTCTACTAAAAAAATCTGTATTATATACACATTCTTCTTATTGGCTGGCCCAGATATTTAAACCACTAAGAAGAAAAAATTTGAGATGTCATGTATAATTGATGATGCTCAAGCTACTCTTAGTAGGGACCCCTATCCTGGGATATTTCAACAGGCCCACGTCACCATAAAAATAGTCATTATTAGGAACTAAAATAGAATTTTATTTTTGGAATACCTTCATATTTATAAACTCTAATTCCTAAAGCTCCAAAGCCCAAAGCAATTTTATCAATAATGGGTATCTGGATAAGGTAGAATAGGAATTGTAACCCCACAAGGGTTGGAAGAGGCATGAGTAAGGGCTTAGAGGTGATGTCTTAGGTCTTGATATGGGTAGACAGGGAAAAGTCATGACAATGAACTTCCTAGAGACTTATGAAGCATGAGAAACATTTTCACAAATAATATGGTGATACAACTCAGAAATTCACTGCTTTATATGATTTGACTGGCACAAACTTAACAGGGAGAATGTTATATTGAGAAAGAAAGACATTGAGAATAATAACTTTGAGAAAACAAATTCTCCTCTCCCCTAGGGCTGGTGAAATTTGAAAATACAACAAAACTCTTTAATTCAAACTACAAATTCAAAATTTGGGATACTCAATAAAAATTATAGAAATATGTATTTGTGTGTGTTGGTGGTAAATGATGATAAAATAACAACCTAACAATATCTATCTCTTTACTAATACTTCAAACATGTTTAATTTCATTGGTGTAAAGATTCCTTCCACCAAGAGAATTTGCAACCAGTTTATAATATAGTAGAAAAGTCATATGCAGCAGTATGAGACTCAAAGAGGTTAAATAAAATGCCAATGGGCACATAGCTAATAAGTTGTAGAGGCAAAATTTGAACCCTGATCTTTCTGGCCTCATGTTCAATGCTCTACAGAGCATGGTTTCTCTGTATAATATGACTTAACATAAATCAAGTATTCATCAAAATAGGTCAGGTAGAATGTATAATTAGCACCATTATATGAGGATTGGCTACATGCATCTGACAATAATAAAAAACCAATATCCTATAATTAATATTTTCCAGTAATAGTTTTCAATCAATTAGTCTCTTTTTTCAAACTATAAACAGGAAATCCCTGAACAGAGATGAATAGAGAATTGATCATCATGGATGCTAGCAAGGAAAAGAACAAAAATAAATCAATTTAACAAATATTTCTTTAGTGCCTACTGTGTACTATAACACTATAATAGATACTATGGGAGATTTGTTTTTAAGTTCAATTCAGTTCAACTCTACAATCAATCATTTGTTAAGTGACTACAGTATAACAAACATAGAGGATACAAAAACAAAAATCAAAATTCCCTGTCTTCAATGAGCTTATATCTAGTGAAGAGTTCTCTTTACTCAAAGAATTAACCCTAAAATTAACATGTATTTTAAATGATGGTATTCAAATGCCAGGTAACATATGACTAGATTAGTGATATAGGTAATGTCAACTATGAGGCAAGTAGGTGGCAAAGTGGATGCTGAGTTCAAATTTAACCTCAGGCACTAGTGGTATGACTATGGCAAATCATTTAACACTGTATACTTCAGTTTCCTCATCTGTAAAATAAGCTGGAGAAGGAAATGGCAAATCATTCCAGTATCTTTACCAAGAAAATCCTAAATGGGGTCACAAAGAGTTATATTTGAAACAACTGCCTCAAGACAACAGATGTACTCTATAGAAGAGCCTTTCTCTCCTCAATCTCTTGCATAGTTCCTGATATATTAATAAATGTTTACTGATTGACTATGTCAAAGAGATATGGGCTAGGATAGTCAGAGGAAGGTTATATTAGAGGCAAGACTTCAGTTAACACTTAATGAATAGCAGGATAGTCAGAAGGAAAGAGGGCATTCCAGAATACTGAGAATGAATTAAAGGCCTGAGAGGAAATTAGCTTGACCAAAGAGATGGCTTCTTCTCTCAAAGAGTTAACCGTTTAATTAGGGTGGTTTTGATAGCCATAAGAACAGAAGAAAGAAAAAGGAAAAAAATTATGAATTAAGTTAGAATAAAGTCTAGAAAAGCTTTTAATGTTCAAAAAACTTAGACTTTAGTAGTTGGAGTGGTAAATACATGCTATTTGGTTTAAACAACAACAAAAGGGGGAAATATATCTAAATTTGCTTTTGAAAAGTGATTACCTTTAACAAACATTTAAAATTTCTGCAAAGATCTGAACTCAACTCAATATATCTCTTCCCATCATAGAAGAAAAGAAACAAACAAAATATTTTGATGTTCATGATTTTTTTAAATTAATACAGGTATGCAAACAGTTATTCTGATTTTGGCAGCACAATAATAGACTTAATAATTGAGAAAACACATTTACTGCCAAAAACATTTTAAATGAGTCTCCTAGATTTCTTTTCAAAGTAAATAAGTGTAATTACTAGCATATCAAAAAGTAACTATAGCTTCTAAAGGTGAGGACTAAATGAGTCACTGGGAGAATATGATTCCATATTCATTAATATTTAATAAATTGGCATGAATGGAATCATTTACTTAGATTGTAGGTATTTAAGTAAGGAACAAACGTTCTAGTTTTCCCTTAAATACTTAGGATCATATGTTCACTAATAAATATATTAAAAAATCCCAAAGATTACTAAATCTTGTTTTGCAGATGAGTCCCCAAGGATCCTAACTTAGATTGTAGGTATTTAAGTAAGGAACAAACATTCTAGTTTTCCCTTAAATACTTAGGATCATATGTTCACTAATAAATATATTAAAAAATCCCAAAGATTACTAAATCTTGTTTTGCAGATGAGTCCCCAAGGATCCTAAAGGTAAGAGTATTTGCCTAATAAAGTCAAAATTTGAACTTCTATCTTCTGACTAAATCCTGGACTATTTCTACCACATCATACTTAATTTAATTCTTTTCTAAAATTTAATATTCTTTTTTTTTAATTTAATAGCCTTTTATTTACAGGATATATGCATGGGTAACTTTACAGCATTAACAATTGCCAAACCTCTTGTTCCAATAAAATTTAATATTCAATATTAAAAATTGAGAACTCTTTTCAGGCTCAACCAAGATCACATCAAGTATTTGGCTAACTTTAAAGCACAATAGAAATATGAGTCATTATTATCATCATCTATTATCGTTATTATTAACTATTATTAGTCCCTTTATCTCTTTCAATTCATCACATCTTTAAAATTCCTTTTGATGGTCAATTTTGACTTTTTTATTGTTTTTCTCACACTCTCCACTCTAATAATTATCTTTTTGATCTCATTTTATATTGCCAGTTCAGCTGCTATTTAATCTTTTGATTAGCAAAAGAACCTCAGGTAGAATGTAAACCACCTTTTGAGGGAGAAAACCATTTCTTCCATTTCCTTCACATTCCCTCAGACACTCAGTGCTGTGCAGACAGTAGACATAAAATAAGTGTTTCCTATTGAATAACTCAATTCTTAATCTTTTCCTAGTCATTCAGTCACAAATAATTGCCAATGTTTTTCTTTGACTTCTGCATCTCTCTGCCATGTCATACAAACCAAAGGCATTACATTTGAAAATAAATGGGGAGAAAAAATAAGCAAGGTAAAAATCACAAATACACGAATTCATTGTCCTGAAGTAGGGAGACAGTGAAATTCAAGAAACTAAATTAAAAAAAAAAAAAAAAAACTTGAGTGAACTATTAAGATTTACCAGAGATCTAAGGAAAAGGAAAGGAGATTTTGCTTTTAGACATATTCTATGGTCTTTCCCCCCCACTAGTCTCCTCTTTTCAGTTGCTTTCAAAATAAGAGCTCACAAATCTCCCTTGTACATCACTACTATAAAAGAACCCTGTGAGGAAAGAAGATTGAGAAGGGGAATCATTATTCCACATATTAGCCATCATTACATTGCACAAAACACTAGGGTTAAATACTGATGGTAACAAAAATGTGGATGGAAGGAATTGCATGATAGGTGAAAAATTTTGCTTAAAACTGGTTTAAATAGATTGCCTTAATTTTCTCCCTAGAAGCAAATGGAAATTTTAGGGAGGTGTATTAACTCTTTAGGAAAATTAAACTTGTTGCTTAATGAATTATTGCAAGTAATTGAATAAAAGGTACTTTAATGAGAAAGCTTTCCTCAAGCAAGGATTAAGAATTCAAGATCATTTGTTTCCTTCTTTTCTTAAAAACCTCACTTTTCTCCCACTATAAGTACCTTACTCATTTCCTGAAATTAATCCTTTCTCTCTTTCCCTATTGTCAAAGAACAAATACATGCACTAGTAAAAGTTTCTTTTGATAACAGAAACTTTCTTCCTTTCTGATCTTCTTTGTTTTTTTTTCCCCCATACATCATTCCCCAAATTATTATTATCTTCAGTTATGTCCAGATTTAGTTTTGAATCTACAGATAAAGAAATCTTGATTTCCAAAATTTTCTAAAACTCTCCTCTTGACCTACTCCTTTCTTTGTTTTTGAATTCTTCAAATCCTCTAATTTATATTCCTTTTCAGAATTTCATTTGAAACATCCCAGTAGTAACACACTCAAATAGAAATGGAGTCACTAAACCACACACAAAAATCTCTGCAAGAAGTATATTCACTCAGAAAACCACATGTTAACATTATCTATCTTCTGTTGTATTTTCATTAATTGTGTTAATTATTTCCTGATTACCTTTTAATCTAGTGTGGCATTGCATGCTGCCTGCTATGATGCCTCTGGTATATAGTATTTTCAATTTCAAGATGATTCAAAAAGACCCACATTCAAGTCATGCCTAAGCCTTTTGTGTAACTTTAGGCAAGTCTCTCAGTCTCACTGGACATGTGTCTTTATCTATAAAAAAAGAAGTGGCCTGAATGTCCTCTAAGGTCCTTTCTAATTCTAGATAAATGATCCTTTTTCCACCTGTTTCCATTTTGGGCTCTTCAGGCCAGTACTCCACGTTGAAACAGCTTTCCCACTGATGCATGTCAGAGCCCTCACTCCTCTCTTCCAAATTGTTTCTGAAAATCCACCTGCTCTACGAAGCTTGTTAGCAATTACACCCACACAGTGCTCTGGTTGTTTACTTTATTATTCCTGGGGTTTGTGTCCTTAGATAGTTCTTCAGGACTGTGTTTATTGCCCTTTACCTAATAGAAAATTTAAGAACACTTAGAGTGCCATATGAATAGAGAAAGAAGAAACACCAGAGATTTTTCTACCAACTCACTTAAGTATGGCTTAGTATTAGGACATTGTCTTATCGTTCCTCATTTCTTTTTCAGAAAAGTCTTTTCAGGAAAAAAATTAGTCTGCCCCATATCCTTCTTATTCCCATAAACAGTATTAGAATAAAATTTCTCCAGCTATCTATGAGCATTGCAACACTTACAGCAGTGGAGTGGTAGATGGACAGTTAGTTTCACTAACTGCTGCCAAGTTGCCTATTCATGGGGTGCTGAACAATGCTGATGTCTTCTGATTAATTCATGGGCAGGATAAGATTGCTGCCACCAAATATGCCTAGGTTGAGAATCATAGAGTTAGAAAGGACCTCAGTTCATGAGATCATTTAGTCCATCCCCTGACCTCAAATTAACCCATTGAGATTCTAGGGGAATCTTTTAAAAAGTTCTACTCTATATTTAATGACACTGAAAATTTCCTATCTATGAAAGATTCCTATGCTGACACTGCTAGGTCCATTTGTGGTGTTTTGGGAGGTAGGGAGTTGGGGGGGAAGGTTCATTTTAAAATAGTGGCAGATAATGTTGCACAATGAAAAATCAAATCCCAACTTTGCTTATGTGAAACTAGGCACAGCCCTTTCCCTATGTGAGCCTCAGTTTCTCCATCTATAAAATAAAAGGACTGAAAGAGATTATCTTTAACATTACTTCCTGGTCTAAATTTATGATCTTATCTTTCTCAAAGAGAATAGAGGCCAAAACAAAGATTTGGGAATTTAGTTTATCAATCAACGTTGAGTCACATATTTAAAAGAAGAAAACACCAGAGATTTTTTTACCAATTCACTCAAGTATGGATTAGAATTATTAGGGCATTGTCATATGGTGTCTTCATTTTTTTAATCTTTTCAGGAAAAAATAGTTTGCCCCATTGCCTTTTTATTCCCATAAACAGTTTTAGAACAAAATTTCTCTAACTATATATAAGCACTGCAACACTTACAGAAACAGAAGGATAAATGGACAGTTAATTTCACTAACTGCTGCCAAGATGCAAGAAAATAGAATTTTCTTGTAAAAAGTTACTCACCAGATACTTGTGTAACAATATGTATATTTATTGATAACTTCTCCAGAGCTATTTCCAACCAGGTATATGGATGATTATATTCTTTCTATGCAAATGTGCTTTATGGTTCATGGGCTAAATTTTCCTATCATGAATCGTGTGAACCAGCTGACTTTTTGAATCAATGCCATGTTCTACTATGAATGCAAAAACCAGTCTAAATATTATTACATGGCTATTATGAATTGATGTTACTTCTTTCAAGTATCATATCAGTTCCAAGCTTAGCTAACATTCCAAATTATATCAAACCATATCCTATATTAGTCCTTAGAGAATTATGCTATTCATTGATTTTCCAACAAGTTTTCTATAAAGTTTTTTATCTCCAATAATCCTGTATTAAGTTTACTCCAATGCCTAAATATGGGATAGAGATGACTTTACACTTTCAAAGTCTATGCCAGTAAAATTTAAGTCCTGAAAGGTTTTATTATGCTGGAAAGGCTGAGAATATGGTTCTAGCAAATGACTATTTCCTTTCAGAGGATCAGTTTAGCTGATTGTGGAGAGGTTCATCACTATTAAGCAGGCCACTTTATGATGAATTCTTTGGCCATAGAAACTCATGGAACAGAAAAAAAAATAAAATCATTCTCATTTCATCCTGTATGACCTTCTTCTGATTCTGTAGTTTAGGATGACATGATTGTGGAAAAGGGACAGAGTTGTTAGTGTGATAATAACCACAGTTTTTAGACACCCTACAAACTTTAATATAGTAGTTGGTATTCATAAAAGTAAGATACTTGTTAACTAATTAACAAGTGCATCTATTATTGGATGGAATTGATTCATATCAATCTTGAAAGTGTCATAAAGGAAATTAGAGAGAAGGAATTTGCAACCATATGGAAATGTGGTTCATAAATACTTTTTGTAAAGGAAAAGAAAGAACTGAAGATGGCTCTATTGCACACCCCAAAAGAACAATGTGTATATGGCTATTTTATTGGACATTTAGTCATCTTGAATCCCAACACTCATAATAAATATTGGGAAAAAAATCACTGTGAAAATAATTGTAACTTATACATCAACATCAATTATAGAAAATGGAAAAGAAAGAAATTCTGTAGATAAATCAATTGTTGATGTTATTTCAGTCGTATCTGATTCACTGTGACCTCATTTGGGGTCTTGGTAAAGATATTGGTTACATTGTGCCACCTAGCTGCTCTGAATAACTCAATAAGGCCCACCAAATTAAATCAATAAGCATTTGACATCCAGTGACTTCAATACAAAAGTGGGAAAAATATGAGTATTCTAAGAACTATGTGTATTTTGTGTATTATGTATGTATCAGGAAGAAAAAAATGAGAGAGGTCAAACATTACACAGAAGACTTGAACCTTAAATTATGAATTCTTTCTTCAAGAGAAAAAAAAAGGCAGGCAAAGGACATGAACTTTGAATATCACAACAAATGAAATTGATTGTGTTTTTGAAGATAGGAATTGTGAGTGGAATTCCTGAATTATGATTTCCAGTTATATTATCTACCTATTAAAAGCAAACAAAAAAAGGAGAAAAAGAAAAATTATTAGAAAATATTTTAAATTTAGGTAATATAAAAGAAGAAATAACAATAAAACCAATCATACTAATTTCATACTGAAATTTAATCAATGTAAAAAAATTTGCTATACCAAGGAATCCAGATGAAGCCTAAAAAATGTTAATACCTGACAATTGCCATGTTAAGAAATATTTGAAATATAAACTCATTCGTAAATTTCATGAATAAGCATAAGATGATTATAAGTAGTGTTACCTCACAAAGTAAAGAGAAGCAATGGAAAATTAAAATCAGCTTTTAAAATGTTTGGAACACTGAATATAATGTATAAAATAAGTTTTGCTGATATTTTTTTCCTTTCCTTCACCTGTAACAATTCAAAAGAGTTGATCATCTGCAGAACAAAGAATGTCTATAACCCAGATAATGACGTGAAGTGTTCATCAGTATCTGTATCAGTATCTGGCATAGACAATACAAATGGACAATGAATTGGGCTCATAGTTAATTCTAGTCAAGTCTCCTCATGGGAGGAGAGTTGGCTAGATTGCCTTCATGTAATTGTAGAGTCCCTTTAATGACCCCAAACTTTTCTTGAAAACCATTTTATTTTTAAAATACCAATATTCTACCACTGCTGTTCTTGATGGAGATCTTACAAAATCTCACAAAAATTAAAAATTACTCTCAGGCAGAAAACAATGGAGAGGTGCAAGGTGAGTGGGAGGAGGCTACAAAATATAATACCAATAAGGAACTTCAGACAAGAACAGGGGTAAAATATGTCAACAGGAAGATAGAACATGATAGAAAAAGAAAATGGATTAGTGACTCAGCAAGATAAAGGGATGGTAAATTTCAGATCCATGAATATAATAAACTTTGTAGTAAAATAAAGGTTCGCCTGTCATTTGTCAGTAGGTATTCAATAAATACTGATTTATTAATTCCTATGGACCTTGCTTTGTCTCTAAGTAGTTGAGTTTTACTTATTGTGGCCAAATAGCCAACATGTGTGGTCACTGTACTAAGTTAAATTCTAATTTTTTAGATCTTCCATTAAACTTTTTGAAGCTCTTTCTGCTTTCTTATCTCTCAAACCAAAGTGATACATGTGAAATTCCCCAGGCAGTCCTTGAATCCATCTTAAATAGAAGAATTTTAACATTATTCTTTGTCTAATTCATCAATACCTCTTCTATATCCAAAGGTACAACAGACTTTTCTTTGTTCTATCCTTCAAATTCTGAATCATCCTAAGAGTCTTTCCAAAACCTACAAAGATTTCATGTTTCCTGACTAAATCCTGTGTTCTGGTGAGTAACCAAAATTTATCGCCAACTTCATTTACTCCTTATTTTATCCCAAGGGATTTTATCTTATATTACTGAACAATAGCCATGCTTTTAAAAACTCACTGTTTCTCAAACTCTACCTTGTTGCTTGTGTTTTGTAAAATTTCTTACTGAGCCACACACCAACACATACATACACACACACACACACACACACACACACACACACACGTGTATAAAGAGAGATTACTATAACTTCCTTTTATTTCTTATTTTTGTTTGTTTTAATTTTACTTTATTGTCTTCTCTATAGATGATAGACTTTAACCTAAGATGCCTTCAAGAAGGCTTAGTTCCTTGCTTGTGATTATTTTTTCCCCCTACATGTGCATCCATTTTACTGAGTTTACTCCTTTATATTTATTGCCTGACATTGTGCATAACCTTAGAGCACATACAATAATAATATAACTTTCCAGTTTTAGACACCTCTCTGCTCCTTATTCTTCCCTTTGCTTTCACATTTAAATCTCATTTCTCTCTACTTTTGCCAACTCTGTGGAATCATGATAACATGTTCAGATGCTCACTTACCTAATTATTTTTTCTAGCATGAATGAAATCATTCTTGATTTTAATAACAAGCATATATTAAGTAACTATTCAGTATTTGACAGTATACTAAGTGATACTATCATAGCATTTTGTTATACCATGCCGTAGAATTACAATGATAATCTTTGCCTGAAGTCACTGCCCTCTCTCTGCATCACCTTCACAGAGCAGCCAAACAGATATTCCTAAAGTTGAGGTCCACTTAGGTAAATTTCATTGGAAACTGAATGATACCTGAAAAATCACCTACAAGCCCCTATGCATGTCATTTGAACTCTTTTATAACCTTTTATTAACTTTATATGGTCCAGCCAATTGGTTTTTATACCTTTCCTACACAGTGCTTCACCTCCTTCCTTCATGCTTTGCATAGAATCTTCACACCACTTCTAATGTCCTATACCCAAAATAAACTCCTCCAAATCACTTCTTAAAATCTTTAATGTACTATAGTTCAAGCTCAGTTTTTGACATAAGGATAAACGGCTCAGTGGTTGGAACCCCAGACCTGGAGTCAGGAAGACCTAAATTCAAATCCAACCTCAGACACTTAACTATGTGACCCTCATCAAATCACTTAACCCTGTTGTCTCAGTTTCCTCATCTATAAAATGAACTGGAGAAGAAAATGGCAAACTACTCCATTATCTTTGCCAAGAAAACTTCAAATAGGGTCATGAAGAGTCAAACAAGAATGAAATAACTGAACAACTTTCCTGCAATCCTCCCTTTGCCTTGTATCTCAGTAGTGTCAAACTCAAATAGAGACAAAGCACTAAAATACATTTTAAAAGGATTCTTGTACCATACTAATTTAGAAATTATATTTCTATCTGATTTTCCTACACTCAGTAATGTTGCCATGTTTGATATTCCCAATGTATTTGTTTTTATATGTTTACATTTTTTTCTTTGCCAAAAGAATGTAAGCTCCTGCACTGCAGTCAATAGAATAGTGCCCGGCATGAAGAAGGCTCTAAATAAGAGTTTATCAATTATTAGAAATAAAAATTCAAGATCCCACTGAAAGCATACTTTTTGATTCAAAAAAGATATTTAAATAAGTTAAACAGTATTTTGAAATTAGAAAGTCTGGAGACCTATATAACAAATAACTGCAATTATATTTTATGTTACGGGCAAATAGGTAATGCAGTGGCCAGAGTTCTAGATTAGAAGTGAGGAAGACTCATCTTCCTGGGTTCAAATCTGGCCTCAGACACTTGCTAGTTTTATGACCCTGGACAAAACACTTAAATGTTTATATGCCTCAGTTATCTGTAAAATGAGCTAGAGAAGGAAATGGCAAAATAGTCCAGTATCTTTGCCAAGAACATCTCAAACGGGGTTACTATGAGTCAGAAATGACTGAATAACAAAAACACTTTTTACATTCTATTATTGCAAATAATGGAAGGTAATGATTTTTAGAGTATCATGTTATAAAAATATAGGAGAGTATAAGTTCTCGTCTTGACATCAAAGCACCACACCTGGAAGCGAATTAGAGATTCCCCAGCCAAAGTCCTCCTCTCATATACTGGGAAACTGAAATCCAAAAATATTAAATAACATATTGATAGTATGGAGCAAAGATGGGATTCATATTCAATTGTTTTGATTCCTGGTTTGATGTTCCTTCCACCATATTATATTGTCTTTCATATTTAATTCAATAATAGCAAGAATAAACATTTATTAAATGCCTACTATGTAAAAAGCACTGTTTTATTTGTTCAGAATACAAATATTAACTATAAGTCCTCCTCTTACATGTTCACAGGAGAGATAAGACAGTAAGATAAGAGATAAATGCCTATAATCCAAATCAAAATGTGATAAATATATATTTGATAGGGGAGATTTGATAAGGTGTTGCTCAGTATTAAGTTGTCAAAAAATTTCTACTTTTAAAAAATGTTTTTCATTAAATGTAATCATTAAGTTTCATTCATTTAATAGGTATTTACTGAGCAACTATAATAAACCATATTTAAGTTCTACAAAGAGACATCACACAGTTCCTAACCTGAAGGAACTTTTGATTTACCTACATACATGTACAGGTAGTGCACACTAACTAGCTTTGATAGAAGGCAGTGTGATAAATAACAAGTAAGTCATACAAATTAAGTGCACAGATTCCTAAGACAAGAAGGATTCTGATCAGGAAATAGGAAGTATTTGGCATTAGAGCTCCAGGGAGGAAGGGCAATGAGTTGGGCAAAATTCCAAATAGAGAACAGGGGTTAAGCAAAGGCAAAATGGTGGGAAAGCACGGTATGTGTCAGGAGAATTGCAAGTAGTCCAAATTAGCTAGAACATCTGATGCTTGAGGGAAAGCACACAGCATCTAATAGTGTTTTGCATATAGAAAACACTCAACAAATACTTATTGAATTGATCTGAAGTAAGTAAAGGGAAAGGGACATTGGAAGTACATAAATGAGAACCTTAAATGCTAAGCTATAGAAGTTGGATTTTTAACTCCTGAGTAACCATTGCAGGTTCTTGAGAGGAGGGAGAGAAGAGGAGAAAAATTATCTAAGAGGCACTTGAGTTAGATAGATTAGAAAATACAAGAAAGAAGGTTAAAAAAAAAAACAGGTAAGAGTACACTGAAATAATCCCAGAATGTAGTGATATAGACTAATATTCAGGCAATAGCAGTGGGAGATGGAATGAGATGATAACAGGTTGGCAAAGAAAAAGGAATGAAAGATTACTTTCAGTTCAGAACTGTATAAGTATAAAAATCCTATTATTATTAACAAAATTTAGTGTTCAAAAAAAGGAATTGCTTTGGGGAGTAATATGATAAACTCACTTTTAAAATCATTGAGTTTGAGGTATTAACAAGACACCCATGTGGAAATGTCCAGCAGGCATTGGAAATGTGGAATAGAAACATGTAAGAGTATTAAAAATAAAGATTTAGGAATCATCCATATAGAGATGAGAGTTTAAGCCATAGGAGGGGATAATGATCATAACAATAACAACTGATATTGATATAGCACTTTAAAATGAATAAAGCACTTTACATATATTATCTTACTTGAGGGAATAAAAAATATTAGTCAGATAGTATAAAAAGTAAATAGGAGAGGATAAGGAAAAACAGGAAAGGAAAAGGCTAATCATATTATCTTAGTACAAAGCTTCTTAAATTGTGACTCACAACCCCATATGGGGCCATGTGACTGAATGTAGGGGTCATGAAAAATATGGCAACAGTAAAAGGTATCAAATATTGGACAAAGATTTAATTCTTTTTGTAAAAAAAACCAAGCATATCCACCTCATTGGTATTCAAATTTGCTTCCATCTTTAATACAATAATTCTAAGTATGCCAAAATGCTGGTTCAAAATACATTTATTTAGAATTATCAGTAATTGTTTGATTTGTATACTTACTTTATATACCTATATACATGGGGCTGTGCAAAAAGTTTCTTAGATGAAAAGGAGTTGTGAGTAGAAAAAGTTTTAGAAACCCTGTTTTGGAAATGCCCATATTGAGGGGGCAAAAGGAAGAAGAAAAGCCACATAGAGAAGGGGAACCAGGTAGCATATTTTATATAGAACTTCAAAAAACCTTTGTCCACTTTCTCATGGTGAGATTACTAAATAACAGACTTCATGTGTTTCCTACAGAAAATGTCATCCCAGTTATACACTTGGGACCATACAGCTTCTTTTTCACTTGGACATCACTCACTCTTACCATTCTTTCCTTTTCTCTCTCCCAAATTTCTCAACTTTAGCTCTGAGAATTATAATCAAATAAATACTGTCATTGCTTCTGAGTGTTCCATGAGAATTTCAAGTGATTACCTTATTGTTCTACTCACCACATTTGTGACTTCCTAGAGCATATATCATCCTTCCCAGGCTACTAGTTTTCTAAGTGGTTATTTCCCCATTAGGGCTAGCTAGATGGTTCAGTTGATATTGCCCTGGGCCTGGAGTAAAAAAAAAAAAACACTTCTGAAGAAACTCTAAGCCTGCCTCAGACACTTAGTAGCTGTGAAAGTCTAGTCAAGTCACTTAACCTCTGCCTTAATCCACAGAAGAAAGAAATGGCAAAACAATGTAATATCTTTGCCAAGAAAACCCCACAAACACTAAAATCCATGGGGTCACAAACTGAACATGACTGAACAACAAAAACATCTTCCCATTAGAAAGTAAGTTCCTTGCTGGAAATTGAGTGTATGCCCATTAGTTGGAAATGGCTGAACAATGGAATATTATTGTTTTATAAGAAATGATGAGCAAGCTGATTTCAGAAAAGCCTGGAAAGACTCACATGAACTGATGTTGAGTGAAGTGAGCAGAACCAGAAGAATATTGTACACAGTAACAAGATCATGTGATGATCAGCTGTGATGGACTTGGCTCTTATCAACAATGAGGTGATTCAAGGCAATTTCAGTGGACTTGGGATGAAAAATGAAATCTATATCCAGAAAGAGAACTAAGGAGATGGAATGTTAATGAAAGCATAGCATTTGCATTTTTTATTGTTGTTGTTTGCTTTGTTTTTTATTTATTTATTTTTTAATTTTTTAACTGAAACTTTTTATTTACAAGGCATATGCATGGGTAATTTTTCCAACATTGACCCTTGCATAACCTTTTGTTGGAAATTTTCCCCTCCTTCCCCTCATCCCCTCCCCTAGCTGGCAGGTAGCTCAATAAATGTTAAATATGTTGAAATACATGTTAGATCCTATATATACATACAATTATCTTGTGCAAGAAAAATCGATCAAGAAGAAAAAGAAAAACTAAGAAAGAAAACACAATGCAAGCAAATAACAGATAGTGAGAATGCTATGTTGTGTTCCACACTCTGTTCCCACAGTTCTCTTTCTGGGTATAGATGGCTCTCTTTGTCACTGCACAAGTGGAACTGGTTTGAATCATCTCAATATTGAAGAGAGCCACTTCCATCAGAATTGATCATTGTATAGTCTTGTTGTTGCCATGTACGATGATCTCCTGATTCTGATCATTTCACTTAACATCAGTTCATGTAAGTCTCTCCAAGCCTCTCCGAAATCATCCTACTGGTCATTTCTTACAGAACAAAAATATCCCATAACATTCATATACCATAATTCATTCATTCTCCAATTGATGGGCATCCACTCAGTTTCTAGTTTCTTGCCACTACAAAAAGGACTGCCACAAACATTTTTGCACATGTGGGTCCCTTTCCCTCTTTAAAGATCTCTTTGGGATATAAACCCAGTAGAAATACTGCTGGATCAAAGGGTATGCACAGTTTGATAACTTTTTGAGCATAGTTCCAAATTGCTCTCAAGAATGGTTGGATCCATTCACAGTTCCGCCAACAATGTATCAATATCCCAGTTTTCCCATACCCCCTCCAACATTCATCAATATCTTTTCCTATCATCTTAGCCAATCTAACAGGTGTGTAGTGGTATCTCGGAGTTGTCTTAATTTGCATTTCTCTAATCAATAATGATTTGGAGCACCTTTTCATGTGGCTACAAATAGTTTCAATTGCTTCATCTGAAAATTGTCTGTTCATATCCTTTGGCTATTTATTAAGTGGAGAATGGCTTGAACTCAATTTGAATTTTGAGAATTTGACTCAATTCTCTATATATTTCAGAAATGAGGCCTTTATCAATCCTTTGAATGTAAAAATGTTTTCCCAGTTTATTGCTTCCCTTCTAATTTTGTCTGCATTAGTTTTATTTGTAGAAAATCTTTTTAACTTAATATAATCTAAATTATCTATTTTATGATCAATAATGATCTCTAGTTCTTCTCTGGTCACAAATTCCTTCCTCCTCCACAGGTCTGAGAGGTAAACTATCCTATGTTCTTCTAATTTGTTTATAGTATCATTCTTTATGTCTAGATCACGAACCCATTTCGACCTTTTCTTGCTATACAATGTTAGGTGTGGGTCTATGCCTACTTTCTGCCATACTAGTTTCCAATTTTCCCAGCAGTTTTTGTCAAATAGTGAATTCTTATTCCAAAAGCTAGGGCCTTTGGATTTGTCAAATACTCGATGGTTATAGTCATTGGGTTTTTTGTTCTATGAACCAAACCTATTCCACTGATCAACTTCTCTATTTCTTAGCCAGTATCAAATGGTTTTGATAGCCATTGCTTTATAATATAGTTTTAGATGTGGTCTAGCTAGGTCACCTTCATTTGTTTTTCTCTTCATTAATTCCTTTGAAATTCTTGACCTTTTGTAGTTCCAGATGAATTTTGTTGTTATTTTTTTGTAGTTCATAAGATAGTTTCTTGGGAGTTTGGTACAGCACTAAATAAATAGATTAATTTAGGGAATATTGTCATTTTTATTATTTTTGCTCGACCAATCCAAGAGCACTTGATATTTTTCTAATTGCTTAGATCTGATTTTATTTGTGTGGAAAGTGTTGTGTAATTCTGCTTATATAATTCCTCACATAAATCCCTAAATATTTTATATTATCAACAGTTATTTTAAATGGAATTTCTCTTTGTATATCTTGTTGTTGGATTTTGTTAGTAATGTATAAGTATGCTGATGACTTATGTAGGTTTATTTTGTAACCTGCAACTTTGCTAAAGCTGTGGATTATTTCTAATAGCTTTTTAGTTTATTCTCTGTAGTTCTCTAAGTATACCATCATATATATAATCTGCAAAGAGTGATAATTTGGTTTCCTCATTAACTACACTAATTCCTTTAATTTCTTTTTCTTCTCTTATTGCTAAGGCTAGCATTTCTGATACAATATTGAATAGCAATGGTGAAAGTGGGCAACCTTGTTTCACTCCTGATCTTATTGGGAATGGTTCTAGTTTATCCCCATTACATATGATGCTTGCTGATGGTTTTAAATAGATGCTACTGACTATTTTAAGGAAAAGTCCAATTATTCCTATATTCTCTAGTATTTTTAATAAGAATTGGTGCTGGATTTTATCAAATGCTTTTTCTGCATCTATTGAGATAATCATAAGGTTTTGGTTAATTTGGATATTGATATAGTCAATTATGCTAACAGTTTTTCTAATATTGAACCAGCCCTGTATTCCTGAAATAAATCCTACTTGGTCGTGATGTATTATCCTGGAGATGATTATCTCTAATCTCTTTGTTAACTTTTTATTTAAGATTTTTGCATCAAAATTTATTAGAGAGATTGGTCTATAGTTTTCTTTCTCTGTTTTCATGCTAACTGGTTTAGGTATCAGTACCATGTCTGTGTCATAAAAGGAACTTCATAGGAGTCCTTCATTCCCTATTTTTTCAAATACTTTACATAGTATGGGAATTACATAGTATTATTGTTTACATAGTATTGGAGTTGATTAAAGCATAGCATTTTCATCTTTTGTTGTTTTTTTTGTTTGTTTGTTTTTTTCTTTGTTTATTTACTTTCTGATCCAATTTTTCTTATGCAGAATGATGAACATAAAATATGTTTGGAAGAAGAATATGTTAAGAAAGTTACATATTTAACCTATATCAGATTGCTTGCTGTCTTGGGTAAGGGGAAAGGGGGAGAGAGAGAAAAAAATTTAGATCACAAGGTGAATGGTGAATACTATCTTTGCATGTATTTGGAAAAATAAAATACTGCTTAATTTTTTTTAATTTTAAAAAGAAATTAAGTTCCTCAAAAGCAGTGATTCTCTTATTTTCACATTTGTATCCCCAGCATTTAACACACATCTGGGTAGCAATAAGTGCTTAGAAGTTTTTCATTCATTAATTCATATAGAAAGTAGAGCAAATTAGTAATGCACACCTTAAAAAGTTAGTCCTACTCTGAACTTTAATATAGCTTCTTTTCCCAGTCTTTTTAGACAGATTTTCAATAGACTCCTCCACAATTTCCGTGATAGTTAAGTAACACAGCTCTTCCTCGGGCAGAAATCTATCATAGCACCAGAGTACAATAGTTTGAAATTCTCTTGATGTCAATCAAGCAATCAATAAACATTTATTAAATGATTACTATGTGACAGGCACTGTGCTAAACTAAGAATTAAAAAAAGGAGCAAAAGGAAAAAATGCCCTCAAAGAATTTACACTCAAGTAGAAGAGAAAAAATGCAAACATTTACAAAGCAAATTATATAGAGGATAAATAAGAAATAACAGAAAGAAGGTACTGGAATTAAAAGAAGCTGAGGAGTCAAGGAAGGCTTCCTATGCAAGTTAGGATTTTAGTTGGAACTTAATAGGGTGGTCAATCGTCAAAAAGGATGAGGGAGACAGAGAGTTTCAGGTATGGGGGTAGGGAGAGAAAAGGCAGAGGATGTCTTGTTACTGGAAGAACCAAGAGACCAGTGTCACTAGATCTGAGAGTAATATTTAAGAAGACTGAAAAGACATGAAAGGGGTAGGTTATGAAAGGATCTAAGTGCCAAGCAGAACATTTTTGATGTACCAATAAAAGGCTAAATTTGGTATATAATTCAAAACTGAGCATTACAAACAATGACAACACAAATTACTAAGTGAAAAGCTTCTCAAGCAATGGAGTAAACTGTGATTATTAACAGAAAACTTAATTCTGAGTCAAAATATCTGGGTCCAACTTCTCAACTGCCAGTACAATCAGAGGTAAATAATTTAATCTTGTTTTATTCATTTACAATATGAGGTAATAATACTAGATGATCTCTAAGGTTCCTTCCAGTTTTGAATCCTACAATTTTATGAGTATGGGTTGGAGCTTCAATAAATTTGGTGCTAGAACTTGGAGCAGAAAATTTGGGTTGAGAGTGGTTGAAAAATTCCATTCCAGGGGCTTTAATGCAGATGAAGATAGGGACTGAGGCTGAGAATTTCAGGCCACATGTCTTCAAATCCCACATTTGTACAATTATATTAGGATTTTTCTAACCCTTTATTCTAATATATTAGATATGCCAAATAAATATAACACAAATACAATAAATTTGGAAACAGATTGAATTTGGCAAAGCAACTCAGTCTATTTCAGAAACATCTTGGGTCTTACAAATTTATTTGGTCATGCAACTTTTCTGCTTAATTTTAAAGGCTTTTATATTTAGTGGAAGTTTAATCCATCTATTTTTGCCTTATGCATATTTAACTCATCAAAAATTGGTATTAGTAGAGTAATTTGACAACTAAAAAGCCTTAAGAGTATTTTCTCTGCTTCATTCTAGGGAAATACAATGTCATGGAAAGTTCACCCCTAAACAGAAAGAATCCAAGAACTTCAGTGGGTTCTGAACTTGACAGTGCATACTTTCGTCCCCAAAATGAATTCCATGAAACAAGAACTCCTAATACCTACATATTTTAAAAGCACAAATGATTAATGAGGTGACATCTATTCAAGGTTATGCTTGATTTTGAAATTACCAGAAAATCTTTCTAGTAATTCTAATTCATTTTATACTGCCTGTCAATAAACCATCTTGAAACTTTTGTGGTACAAATGCATATGCAACCATTTATTTAACAATTACTGCCCATCTATACATTTTGGTCCCTTTGAAGATTTCTATCAGACATAATGAAAAATGATCATATCCTCTTGAGGACTGAAGGTGAAGGAAATGTCATCATGAGGTACATAAAAGGCTATAATTGGACAGGATAAAGAATAGCTGATTCATATTTAAAGAACTTGAGGAAGAGAGGACTCACACACAACCTTTCTCAGTATATTTTTTATTTTGTATATTTTACATTTATTTCAAAATAGGATGCACCATCTACATGATAGCATCTTATAATGCCACTGAATTTATTCAGTAGCATAATCCCAGTTATTTTGTAGATGAATAAAAATGCATGAAGGAAAGATTAGTAATGCATGAACCCTAGTTTCAATCTATTCACTGGACCAGTCTCGTCCAGTACATAGGCAGTATCCAAGTATCACAAGGAAGTTATATTTTATTTTTTAAAAAAGAAAGCCCTAGTTTCTTAGATCTGTAAGATACCCTTTAAACATCTACATCCATTGCATATTTCTTCAAATCTCCCAGAATCTAACACTGCGGGGGAAAAATGGAGTTCCTTCAATACTTTCTTTTCCCCCACAATGCTTCTATTTTTCTGTCAGAACGTTGGGTCTGATAATCTTTCAGTTGCCAATCAATTTTAATTGTCAATGAGAGTATAAAACCACAAAGCAAATATTTCTTAAGAATAACTTTACTTTTCAGTGCTTCTTATTGATAATCTTCATTGAGGATATTTAATATTTTTCAATTATAATTAAACTATCAGCGTTTCTAAATTTGAAAAGTGATGATGGTGATGGCAATGGCATTGATGACAATACCTTGAGTTTAAACAGCACCTTAGAATAACAAAATTTTAGTTCCTCCTAGAAGAAACTATGAAGGTCATTTAATCTATTCCTCCATATGAAAAGTGTAGGACATGGATATCCTCTACAATAAATTGACAGGTGTCATACAATCTTTGTTTCAAGAATTCTAATGATGGAAAACTTACCACTACACTTTCCAAGGAAATTCATTTTCGGACAACTTTAATGAATATAAAATTCTTTCCAATATTTAGGGGAAAGGGGAAAAATCTTCTTTGTAATTTTCTATCAAGAGACACAATTTTGGGGGCTGCTAGGTGACATTGTGGATAGAGGATTAGCCCTGACATCAGGAGGACCTGAGTTCAAATCTGATCTCAGACACTTAACACTTCTAGCTGTGTGACCCTGGACAAGTCACTTAATCCCAATTGCCTCAGGAAAAAGAAAGAGAGAGAGAGAAAGAGAACTTTTACCCTTTAGAATCAAGCACAAATCTGATTCTCTTTTTCACCCTTAATATATTTTAAAACAGTGATCATGTCCATATTAAAACATCTTTTTTTCTTTGCTAAACATTTTAACTACCTTAATTGACCCATAGGGAATTTGGAATGTTTTCCCTAAATCAGGGATTCTTAAGCATTTTGTTGTCATGGATTCTTTGGTAATCTAAAAATTTATAAATGAATAAAACAAATTTAGGAGGGATTATTTTAATAATATTGAAATTTATTATTACAATCTTTTTTAAAAAAACAAGTTCACAAATCTTAGATTAAGAACCCCTGATGTTGGATGCTCTCAGAAGAATCTGAAAAGACTTCCATGAGCTGATGCAAAGTGAAATGTTCTTTGTACAAAGTAATATTGTATGATGATCAGCTGTGAATGATTTAGTTATTCTCAGCAATGCAAGGATCCAAGAGAACTCTGAAGGACTTATGAAAAATACAGTCCAGCCCTAGATAAAGACTTGATGGTCTCTAAATAGAAACTGAAGCATATTTTTCTTTATTTTTCTTGGGGTTTCTTTTTTTGAGGGGTATTCTATATTTCCTTTCATAATATTACTATTATGAAAAAGTTTTTCATGACTACACATGTATAACATATACTGAATTGCTGGCCTCAATGAGGGAGTGAAGAAGGAGAAAAGAAATTTGCAATTCAAAAGTTTTAAAAACAATTGTTAAAAATATTTTTGAATGTACTTGAATAAAAATATTAAATAATTTTTAAAAAAACTTCTGCACTAAATCAATTTCAACTTACTGATATCTTTCAGAATGAGATATAGTATTTTAAATGCATATTGTCTTGTTTATATCTCTTTTATGTCTTTTAATTTGGAATCTGGAAAGCTAGGTAGCAGAATAGATAGAATACTAGGACTGGAGTCATGAAGATCTGTGTTCAAATCTGGACTTGGGTAATTATTAGTTGTATGACTCTGAATAGGTCACTTAATCCTGTTTGCCTTAATGTCCCCATCTGTAAAATGAGCTGGAGAAGGAAATAGTAAATCACTCCAGTATTTCTGCCAAGAAAACCACAGTGAGTCAGGCACAACTGAATAATAACAATATGTCCTTAATATGCACTTTTAAATTTCTGGAATAAACAAGCATTCCCATAACATGGTACAATAAAAAAAGATGATTACATGTGAAACTGCAAATTTGTTATGTACAATTTGTTACTCCTTTCAAACATATAAAAAAAGTTATTGTGTAAAGTTCTTTTTCCCCCTTTCTTCTGATGATGCTTCTCTATGATTATATTTCACCCCTCTTTTAGACAATTTACTTGGTTTATGTCACATCCAGTCTATAGCATAATGGTCTACTCAACATAAGTAGAATGTAAGCTCTCTGAGAATGACTGTTGTTATATTTAATGTTCAGCACCTAGTGCAGTATCTGGCACATAATAGGTGAGTAATAAATAAGTTAAGTGGTTTATCAAATAATTGAGCAGAAATATTTGTTTAATTAAATTGAACTGGTCAGAAAAGACATTCCCCCATATGGAACACTTTCTTTCTTTTGATGGTGGAGGCAGCTATCATGTCATTGCTAACATATTTAATATGAAATCTCTAAAAATCCCAGGCCTTTTCACATGCAGATGTTTAGTCAAACCACCCATTTTGTACTTATGCAGATGTCCTTCTTAACCTTAGTTACTGGATTTACCACTTTTTATGTTTCTATTTTTATATTTCATTCATCATTCCAGCCCATTGGAGATATATTTGTTCCATAATTCTACTATCTAGCATATTAGTCCCAATCCTAATTTCACATAATCTATGAGTTTATCAAACATGTTGAAGCTTCATTCAAGTCAGTGATGAAAACATTGAACCAAACAGGACCAAAGATAAGCACTGCAGCATCCTGCAACATATCACTCATCATTTCCCTTGAGGTTAATACCAACCTCACCACATCATCAATAATCAACCCCATGTTGGCTCCCGTGTTCAAAGAGCTCTAAATCTGCTTATCTTTACTGTGAGTTAGGCCATATCACTATATCTTGTCCTCAAGGTTATCATGAGGGTTTCTGTCAAATTCTTTAGTATATTTAGTATATGTATAATATGTACAATGGCATTCTCCTTGTCTAATAATCCTGTCAAAAATAAAGCAAAGAATGTTAAATCATAACTTGTTTTTAATAAACACATTCTGGTTTTCAGCAATATCTGTTTTCTTTTCTCAATATACATAAAACAATCATTTATTCATTGGTAATTAGAAAAGATAAACATCTTAAAATTTTTAAATAAATTAAAGTTTGTTAAATAAATAATCCATTATCTAATTTTACAGCTCACAATTGATTATTAAGTTCCTTGTCCTATAGTTTGTGAAATCTTCCCCTTTTAAAATACTGAAACATTTGTCCATTGCTATTTAGTGGGTCCTTTCCATGTTCTTCATAATTATTCAAGGATTCCTACTGCTCAGCAATCATAACTACAAATTACCTAATATCTTAGTTCACCTGGAACAAATGATAAACTCAGCTAATGCAATTAGGTGCTCTATATTTGCTTTCTATAGCCATGTTGTTGTTGTTTTATTTGAAAGAAGGAAGAACCTCAAAGATAACCTAAGGTATTTGCCACTCAACAAATCTTGGATCCAGATAGCATCATTGGCTCCAATTCATTTCCACAACCTACAGATATAAGAATAGTCAAATCTTCCTAAAGACCTTAGCACTCCTAGAAGACATAAAGACAGAATTTATACTTTGCGATTTAAATCTTATAGGAATAACCAATAACCAAAAACCAATAACCAATGTTAAATTCCATTTCACATATAGGTGAAGAAGGACTATGGGAACTTTGTAACATCATGGTTACTGAAACTCTTCTGAGTTTCTGTCCTAGTTTCAATCTTATGCCTCTGAGACAATTCCCAATTCTGCTCACATATTCTCTCAGTCTTCTAAAGCAATGATTCAATTAAATATTCACCACTCATAATAAAACCATTTTACTTCCTCTGATACCAGAAGTATCTCTTTCCAGAAGTCCTAATCAATGGCAGTTGACCACATATTGTTTGGTTAATATTTTCTTAGCATTACAATATTTATGTTCTATGTTCTATACTGTTCTATCCTGACATGAGTGGGCTATACTTCTACTACATGGAAGCTATTTACTAAATTCTTGATATTTTCTTCCTAATGTATTACTTATCTTTGATTCAAATTTCTTCTTAACTCTTTCAGTGCTATCCTTTTACATTTTGGAGATTTCTCTCCCAGAGAGAAAAATGTATGTTTTAGAGAAATGTCAATGATCTGTGATTTCTTCCAACCCAATCCAAGATAAGCTCACAAGCAAAAATTAAATGCATTTTAGGTGTGGCAGGTCATTTGGCATGGAAATAGTCTCTGCCCTTTTAACTTATAATTTATTGAATTTGAAGATTCCATTCACTAACACTGATCATAATCCGCTTATAAATTACAGATTTGGAGAACTGAGAGAAACTCAAAAAGGTTAAGGGACTTTCCTATTACCATGGAATAATTTTAGAGTTGAGACTTGAAACCAAGTCTTCCTGACTAAAAACCTAACACTATCACTGTGCTCACTTACTGCCTTCCTGCTGAGGAAATAGGAGTCAAAAAATAGATCTTTCCTTCTCTCCTTTAACATTGTCAATTCACCTTAAGCTGGAAATTTTACCTTTCCTTTTTTTTTTTTTTTTTTTTTTTTTTTTTTTTTTTTTTTTTTTTTTTGGCTTCTCAAATAACTTTAGAAAACATTCTTGTTTGGTTAATCAATTATGAAGAATGATACCTAACAGAGAGGCTTGTAACTGATATGCAAAATGATATGCATTTTTGGATCTGGTCATTGTGAATTTTTGTTTTGTTTCATTATGCTTATTTGTTTTTGTTTTTGTTTTTTTAAGGCGTCTATTTGGTTTTGTGTTATTTTTTCAATGGAATAAGGAGATAGAAGGAAGAAAAATAAATGCTTGATAATCAAACATTTAAAAAACTATTCGAGCCTCAGCCATTTATTGGATTTTATACTGCCTGATGCCATTCTAGTAAAAAATACTTTTAAGCAAAATAGTCCTTTGTTTTCTTCTTTAGCTATAAGATCATGCTTCCATCTTTTAAAAGTCATTTTTCCTTTTAAAATCTGATTTGACTACAGCGCCTCCTGTTTAACCAAATCATTCTCTTTAAACACTTTTCCCTGTTTTTTATCATCTGTATAATCATCAATTGCATTTGTCAGAATTTTGTTCCTAAGATTCTCTAAGCCTTTTTGAGTTAACTTTTTTAAGTGCTTTAGTTTATGGAAACATCTATCTTTTCACTTAAGTTTTTGATTAAACTTATTTAAAATCTGATACATATCCTGGTGATACACATCAGATTATTCTCAGTATACACCATCACAAAATAGGAAGTAACAATGCCACTTTCTCCCAGTATTCTTATCACTGCTATTTTTTTTTTTTTTTTTGCTGGCCAAAATCTTATCTAAAATAGTATTTCCCTTCTTCTACCATTTGAATGATCAAATTATTAACAAAGCAAAAAATAAAAGTTAACCACCGTTCTTCTTTTACCTGCAAGGTACTTCTAGCAACTGTCCCGAGAGGAGAACTCCCTCCTTCTCCCCTCACGGTAACTACATCTTGGACTTGTGCCACTTGTGTTATTGGCTTAGAAATTTATTATCCATTTCTGTCATTTGTCAAGAGGGTCTGTTGCATACTACTTCTACTGTACCATTTCTGTTTTTCTCCTATAATCCTTCTGTACCACAAGTTTTCTACTATGGTTTCTTATTCTGATTTCTACACAATAAAAATATCCCTTCTTTCTAATTTGCTTTGTAGCAAATTAAACTTTTCCATTTTACTATATTATACTCCTAAGTCTAGGTCATCCCCCAAACTTTTGTAACATGTGTGAACTCACATTTATGTCCTATTGTTAATATATCAAATTTCCTGTTTATTGTTCATATTTCCCATATTGACATCAGACTTGGAGGACTAGGTCTATTGTTCCTATTGCTCTTCTTAACAATTTTTTCTTGTAAGGTGCTATCATCTTTACTGACTTTTTTCCTTAGTTAAATGGCTTCATACATATAAAGTAATCTAGATAGATGGGGCAGCTAGATAGCACAGTGGATGTAGTACTGGGCTTGTAGTCAGGAAGACTCATCTTTAGATTTCAAAGTCTCAGAAACTTACTAGCTATGTGAGCCTGGGCATGCAACTTAACCCTGTTTGCCTTAAATTTACTCATCTGTGAAGTGAGCCGGAAAAGGAAATAGCAAACCACTCCAGTGTCAATTCCAAGAAAATCACAAATGGAGTCATGAAGAGTTGGACAGGACTGAAAACAACTGAAGGAAAAATAAGCACCATACTTAAAGATAAAGCTATAAAAAGAGGGGGGAAAAACCTGATTATCTATTATAAAACCTTGAAGAACAATCAGTCTACTAAGGAATGGATATTGTGAATGTCACTCCCAATCTATATACAAGGGCTTAATTTGATGTATGCATGACTGAAATATAGACTTTTTGAAAGAGAGCTCAGTGTATGGTCCATAGATAATGAAGACTAGATATTTCTCTATGGCTGCTGTTTCTTCTAAAAAATAAATAAATAAAGAGAGAAGTTCCATGCTGTTGGTTCCAGAGGAGTGATTTTCTTAGAATCAGATTTCAGGCAGGCAATGTTGGAGTGGGGTAGAGGGAGATTTTAATTCCTCAGTGCTTAGAAGGCAAGTTGCTAACATCTTTCATGCAAAGGAGAAAAGCAAGCTTACTGAATGTTACTACTTCATGACACAGTGAGCTTTTCTGTCTCTAGGATCAATAGTCTCATTTTCTAATACATTGTTTAACATTATGTTACAAATCAAATAAGGATTTCAGAGAATAAGTCATAAGTACATCAAATACTAGCTCAAGTTAGCATTTTGAGTAAGTTGAAATTAGATAACAAGAGAGGAAAGAAAATAGACAAAGATTTCCTATTGCTTAAAAATCTCCTTTCTTGTATGAATTTCAAATTACAGTTGAGGAGCATAACCAATATAATCTCAGCAAGGAACATTATGGTCATCCTAAACGTGCCTTGATTTTTTACTCCTCTCTTGATTTCCTCTTACTTTTTTTTATGTCACCATCATCTCTAAGGTTCTTGTCATCTCCTTCCTAGTTGAACTAATACAACCCACTTTACCAAATTCCCTGTTTTCAACATTATTTCCTTCCTCTTCTACCATAACTTAAGCTATATGCTGCTGTTTTAAATTTGTTTTTTTTTTCAGTCCCCAGCTCTACATTTTTTCCCTTGTATTGCATTTAGATGGCTTCACATTTTCCTTTACCACAAAATAAGTTCCTCTCTTTCCATTATGCAGTCCTTCATCATGTCATACTGCTTAGTAATCCTTCCCTTCCCAATATGTCCTATGGTGTCAGATGCTTCAGCTGATTTGTCTATATCTGTCTTCTTGATATGTATTCCCAAAGAATTTAGTTGACTAAAAATGTGGTGCTATTGAAAAGAGATTCATTGTTTTGATTCTCATAGGAGTCATTTACTGTCCACAGAGAAAAGTGCATTTCTATATAAATAGAGCATAACTGGCTACTTTGCTTTAAAAGTCTGGTATTGGCCACAGAAGGGACCTGAATAAAAATATATATTTTAGAAACAGTTCAAACCATATATGCTACAATGATGGTATCATCTTTCTAAATGAGGCCAATGCAAATAGATTTGGGGTAAAGGAGGCAAGAAGAAT
The DNA here is from genome assembly GCF_902635505.1 of Sarcophilus harrisii. Classification (NCBI taxonomy): domain Eukaryota; kingdom Metazoa; phylum Chordata; class Mammalia; order Dasyuromorphia; family Dasyuridae; genus Sarcophilus; species Sarcophilus harrisii. Next base: position 489,524,271 of record NC_045426.1, on the reverse strand, counting down.
GGGCTATGCTGGCCCAATTTAATGTACAATCCAACTGCCTGTTCGGAGGAAGCTGACCCTTGTACTGTGAGAAGAGAGGTCGGTCAGTGGTCTGAATAAAAACTCTCCAATAACTTCTTGATGTGCTTTATTTCCTCCTGCCTTTATGCCATGCTTTCCTCTAGTCTGAATTTAAGGAAAAATCTGTTTAAAAATTTACAATGTGAAGCCTACCCAAATTTGAAAGCAGCTGGAAGGAGGTTTTGTCACTTAATTTTGCTCTAATCTCGTAAATATCTCCATCTTGTATTCAAGAATATCTTGGTAAAATGCATTAAATGCACGGACAACATAAATTTAGTGACCCTGAGAATAAAGTAAATGGGGCAAGTTTGGCATGTTTTTAGAAAGATAGGATCATAGAATTAATAAATGAACCAATACTGGGGTTTTTCCCTCCCATAAGAATTTACAAACTATTTGCTTAAATGTATATCTAAAAATCTATTCCATATATATTGTTAAGTTTACTGGGTTTGACAGCATTATTTCTCAAATATCTTAAATATACTTTTCTAATCATATTTATGTATCTTTTGCCAATGTTCTGGGAATCATTCATTTTTGTTTTAGAATTTGTATTAAAATAAAGTTGCAAGGTTATTTTTCACTCTCTCCTTTGGAATTCAAATTCTTATTAACCAATTTGTTTAATCACTTAAAATTCACAAGTAATCGAATCCAATGACTATGATGAAAACAAAATAGAAATTATCAGTGTCCTGTAGTCTTTTAACATTGTCACCTCTTCCACATGATGGAACATTTTTGCTGTCCTGAGAATGGTTATCTAACTTTTAAATATTATTTACATAAGTTGTATCACTCTTTAGTAGTTGTTTTTTTTACATACCATTTTTCATTTTTTTTATAAATTCCAATTAAAAGGGGAAGTTTTCATATCATCTTAAAATATTTCACTTTTTGTTTCCTATCAAGATCAACATACTGACAAAATCCCATACATTATCATCTCTCATATATTTACAGTCATTTTTTCTTATAGATTTCTGCTTATAAGATCATATTCTCATTCCCCTTCCCCTTGGATTTCTTGAAATTTGCTTTCCCTAAATTCAAGTTGTAAAAAATTTGCTCAGATTTCATAAACTCTAAGTCTATTTTTCTTAAATAGTTCCTTTCACTTTGAAAATCAGTTCTTCCTTGTTGGTCAAAAGTGATCCTAGATGGTAAATTCTTTTTGATGTTCCCTTTATCTTTGTTGAATTCTCCAGGAGATTCCTCTTTCTATCATTTCATTCTCACTAGCCTTCAATCTTGTTTGTGCTTCTCACAAAGATTACCATGTCTCTGCTTTCCTTAAAAAGCAAACAAAACCAACTCTCATTTGATCTGACCCTTTATTTTATGATTCATTATCTCCTAAAAAAAAACCACCTACAATTGGTATCTCTACTTTTTCTCTTCTAAACCTTCTGCATTCTGCCATTTAACTTCTCTTAAAGTTACCAATAATCTATTGTCATATCCAATGACCTTTTCTCAATGAAAGGATTCTCTTTCTTGTTCTCTTTAAATTCTGTGATGTTACCAATCACCCTCTTTTCCTGATGACTTTTCTCTCAAAGTTTTTGTAAAATTATTCTCTCATAACTGCTCTTTTTTCATTGTCCTTTTCTGGATCTTTCTCCAGTTCATCCTCATTGTGCATATCCCCCACGAGTTTGTTCTAGACCTTATCTTAACCTGGGATCCGTGAACTTAGTTTTTTAAATATTTTGTCAACTATTTCAACATAATTGGTTTCCTTTGCAATCTTACATATTTTATATTGATGCCTTTAAAAACTTTATTCTAACAGAAAATCTAGAGACTTTAGCAGATTGCCAGCACTGACCCCAAAAATGTTAAGAAACTCTGCTCCATCCTGTCTCATTTGGCAATCTCACCAACTCCCCTGGCTTCAATTGTCAGCTCTATGCAAACGATTTTCAGATTTACTAAGCCAGTCCTAATGTGCTCTAGCATTGCATATCCAACTGCCACTGGACATCTCAAACTCAGCACGTCCAAAACAGAATTATTTTCTCCCCAAATCTTCTCCTTTCATACACTTCCTTACTACTTTAGAGAGCAACATCATACCCTGAGTCACCAAGGCTCTCAACCTTGGCATCATGCTCAATTTTTCAGTCCTATTTACCTAATCTTCTTCCTGCCTTTTTATTCTTCTTATTTTTAAGTATTCTATGATCAGATGACATTGATTTTGTTGTTCTTGCACATGCTACTCCATCTTAGACTCTATTTCTTTTCAGCAGCTGTACCACATGCCTAGAATTGTACTTTCACCTTAGTTGTACCTCCTAGGTTCCCTGGCTTCTTTTAAGATTCAGCTCAAATCACTTATTCAAGAGGCCTTTCTTGTTCTTTTCCTTCCCATCTACCCCCAATATTATTAGTATCTTATTTTCCTTCTATTCTGTAAATAGCTCATATGTAGGTATTCTTGTATTTCTGTTTTTTGCATGTTTTCTGCCCCCAAAAGAGGGCAGGGACTGTGGTTTGATTTTGAATTTAGTTTTCTTTTCTTTGTATCAGAACAGTTTAGCACAGTGTCTGGAATATAGTAAGAGCATAAATATTTGCTGATTGACTAATGAGACAAAATTTGACAAAGCATATAAAAATGTATTGGCTACTCTATTTTGAACAGAGTAAGTCTTCTAGCTGATGTCTATGGCCCACTACTATTATATTTTGCCTTATGCTGTTTGCAATTTACTGCATGTTAGGAAAATCTCACCCATAGCCTACATTTCACTAAGTGGTATCTAGTATTTTTGAACCATTGGTGTGAATAAATTTTGAATAACTAAGGTCCTGTGGCTACTCTCACTGCTATGAATTACCACAGGGGAATAAAAATTGAGAGTAGTCTTAGGAAGAAAGTGCCTGATGCTACTTTTTAATCACAGTCCTTACCCTTGCTTTAGAGTTTGCACCAGTTCTTAGGCAACAGCAATAGAAAGACACACAAAACATCTTATGGACAAAAATATCACCAGTCAGTATTCTCAAAGAGAAGATAATCAAGAATACACATTAAATACTATACATAAGGAATATAATCAGAAGCCCTAACTATTGCATCCTTTTTGCTCACATTAATATCCAATTGTTAGTTTATGTGAAGAAAAGTACAGTGCTAATTTTGTTCTGAAATCTACTGAATATTGACACCAAGTTTGACATTTAAAAGGGAAATAGATGGTTGTAAAAGGAATTCAAGACTATTATGGAAGATAGCATAAATTTAAATGAGTTAAATAATTCATTATAGGCTTTCCAAATGCTTTCATTCATAGACAACATTGTACTAAATTCATTGGGCCATATTTTCCCCATTAAAATGTAAATAAATGAGAAACAAAACTGTCTAACCACTCATATTCCATATATGAAGTGAATGAAAACCATAATCCGCAAGCTATTATATGCTGCTAAAAAAAATCTGTCCATCAAATTAGGCCACCAATATGCATAACTTGAACAAACACTACAAATGGATAACATGCTAGATCTAGATTTCAATAAAAGGAAGAGAATGGGATAATTGCATTTCAAATATTACATAATGATTTAATTGATTTCAAACTTTTCCCTCATATAAAAGTTCATCTCTTCAAACAATAGTATTCTCTGGGTGATGTAATATCATGGAACTACCTGATCTCCAAAGCACTAGAATTACAAGTAGCCCAAAGGGCAATGGAAAAGCACTTGGAGATCACAGGTTCTGAAATGTTAATGAAAATGATACACCATTCTTTTAACCATACTTCTGTATACCAGAAGTGGCATAAAACAGTATCTAAAAGATATAGGTTAAGAAAAATTGGTGGGACTATCATGCATCAAAAATTTGTCATTTTCTAGGAATATGACACTCTGTTAAGTCATGTACTTAAAACAAATCCTGATCTTTGACATCATCTATCTGGCAGATATTACATTCCTATGTATTTCTTTCTCTTTCAAAGTCATGTTCCCTACTAAAGGGAAAAAATAGTAAAATAACATCTAAGTCTCCCAAAGCATCTAGGTTTCTATATAGGTGTTCCAAATCACAAACAAAAATATCAAATTTCTTTTGGCTATGTTATTCATTAACATATGGTATATCCCATATCATCAAAAGCTTCTTAAAGTTCAGTCTTCTCTTTGTGCTGTTTTCTGGATAGTTTCTAGGTGCCATGAAATCTAATGCATAGTTTAAACATTACCCACCCTGACACAAATGTTATATTCTGTAAATAGTAAAAATAATAATTATTATTTATTCAAATGTTCTTCATAAAGATGGATCAGGCTACCACTCTGTCTTGTTTGTTTCTTATACAGTTGTGTTCAACCTCCCATATTTCTGGATTACATCCATAACAATATTGTCTATATTGCATTATGAACTCCCAGAAGGGAGGTACTGTTTAAGCTACATAGTACCCAATACAGAATTAAAGAGGAGGAAAAAAAGTCAACATTTCAATATGATTTCATGTTATAAGGACAGTGATGATGATGATGATGATGATAATGATAATGATAAGGAGAATGACCTGAGAAATGAAGTCTAGCAAAGGTAATGTGATAAAGTAAAAAGAGCACTGAAAAAGACTTGGGTTTAAATTTTGTCTCTGATATTTACAACTAGGTGACCTTGGATAAGTTATTTAACAACTTTTCTAAATTTCCATTTCCTCATATGTAAAATGAAGGAGTTGGCTCAGATTAACTCTTAAGATCCATTCCAATTCTAAGGCTATGACCTTCTGACTAGATAGTAAAGTCTGAGATATTGAATAAATAGAAATCTGTTGGAAATTCAAATCTGTCTGAAGTCCAGGAAACTCAAAGGCAAAATTTCTTGAAACATGTATGGCTTAATTCAAGACTTTGAATTCAATTTAAACATTAAGCATATTCATAGTGCAAGCACTAAGAACAAAAGGCAAAAATGAAATTGCTCCATTCTTATTAGAAACTGTCTTTCAGATAGAGAGGAAGAGAATGCATTCAAGAAGGGTAATTTTTAAAGTAACTATTTTCCTTAGACATTATCTGGGAAGTAAGATTTTATTATAAACTCCTTTCCTTTAATTGGAAAATATTAAAATAAGTTATAAGTGCTTAACTAATATTAAAGCATGAAGCACTAAGTAAATTAAGGCTATAGAAAAGCTTACTAATTGTTATCAAGATTAGGAGCATCCTCAAGAGCTAGCTTGACTCAGTCCTATGAATAAGAATGGAAACTATTAGTTCTAACCTAACAATTCTAAATCCACTAGCCACTAGTTCACTAGAGATGCACTTGTAGCATCATCAATCCTTTTTGAAATATTTGCATTTCAAATCTTAAAAATAAATCTTATGTTTTCAAGAATATAACAGAAAATGAGCCAAAATGATGAACCCTATACCCTGATCAATAGGAACATGAAGAGAAAACAAGAAAAAAATAAATTAATAGACTCTTTCCTGTATCTTTTCTTTGTTACAAACTAACTAAAAAATCAGAAGCTGTTGGGGTTTTTTTTATTTGCTTTTAAAATGTCTATATACATTTAAATTAAATACATATGATATACATAAACTCAAATATCCCAGTTTTTCAGTGACTGTTTAACCTAAGAATGTTTTCTTCATAAAAAAAATCTTTACTTTTAAGAATACCATCCAGCTAATTTCAACTATTAATACTTTTATTTCAAGGGGAAGTCTTTGGTCCAAAAGAAAGTATGAATCAATCTCAAAGCAATTTTCTTAACTGCCCTATCCTGTTTGGAAAGATGTTGCTGCTGTTATTATCTTACAGTTGATGGGAATCAAAAATAAATTATTCCAAGGCAAGCTTCCATACTGCTCTTGTTCTTTTAGGTTTAATATGAAGTGCATTATTGCACAAGTGGTACAGTGGATAGTGAGCTGGGCTTATGGAAATGATATCACAAGTCCAATCCATCTCTTACTATTATTAGTAATGATAATAATTAATATTAATAATTGCTATGGTACATGTCTTATGGAGGAGAAAATGTAAAGTAGATTCAAAATTCAGGAATCTGTCTGCCATAAAGATGAAATATTGTAAGAAAATGGATACTATGATTTTCTTTTCAGATACCCCCTACCAGCTACCTGATAACTGTAGGGGCACCCAAGTGGATATGAGTGCAGAGAACAGATAAGGGAAATACAGTGACCATGGAATAAAAGGAGATAGTTACCCCAGGGTCATTCATTTGTTCCAATAAAATTTTGGGCAAATTGGGGGAAAAGAGAAGCTGAGTTTGGTTATCGGCACCAAAACAATAAAGAAAATAAGGAAAGAAGAAAGGCTCAATTCAACTTCTAGGGTTGATAGTTTATTAATGCCTCCTTTAGAATGGATTTGTTTCTTGTCTTCATCTTCGAAGGGGAAAAGTACATGAAAACCATCTCAAAAGACAAAGAAACAATTAATTTTGAACCTTAAACCCAAATAAATAGTTGAAACCCCGGATGCCGACTTTAGTAAGGGTGCTGTGCATGGGGTATTTGATGAATGATTTCTTTAAATAGTGTTGTGAGGCAATGTTTTCATCTCTACCCAGAAGACAAAAGAGAACAGTGAGTGTTGACAGCATGGTATTAAAAAGCCACCCTGAACCAATTTGTTATTCACAAATATATATTCTTTTTAATTTACTCTTTAAGCCAGCATGTTGGCTCATGGTATCTTACTTTTATGTCATTATCTATTTGCTATACACACAAGTCATAGCTGGGGATTTCGGTTCACAGTGGAGCTGTGCTAAGATTCCAGATCTCAGTTGTGCTGGCATGAATGCTGGTCTCTTCAGTCATAGAGAAGACAATATCCTAGGGAGACTGGAATTAGTCCTATTTTGCACCATTCAATCCAAAATGCTGCTTATCGAGATGCAAGTAATTACTAGCTAACAGCTATGGGGAAAAACTAGATCACATTTCAATCTAAACCTCTCTTGGCAAGTGACAATAAAGCTAGCAAAAGTGTGAGGATAGAGTGGAGATAGATAGTTTCTTGAGGAGGTTAAACAGCAAACATAAAAAGAAAAGTTACCTCATCCGACTGAGAAGGACTGATTCTGGGCATTGGTGATACTTGGGGTGTTTTCAACTGTGTATTGTTGCTATCTGGAACAAGTTCTCTGTGGATGGACTGGATGTGATTCTGAAGTTCACTTTCAGATTCAAATTTAACATTGCAACTAGAGCAACGAGTCTTCAGTCCCCCTGCCTTGTTTTTACTCTCAATGGAACCCAAGTTCTCATTCTGGCCCAAGCCTGGTCTACTACTGCTGGAAGGGATGCTGATGTTGGGGCTACCACTCTTACTGAGGTTCACACAGCCAGCACACAGACCATATGGCAGACCATTGATATCAAGCTTCACTAGATCTTGCTTTGAGCGGAACTCCTTTAGGCAAGAAGCACACTTGTACAGTTTTTGGAGATGCTGAGCACGCCCTGTGGTCTGTACTGCTGACCCATTCCCTGTTTTTTGCATGTGGAATGTCCCATGGATTTTAAGTTCCAAGGTAGAGGTCACTGTCTGCATGCACACCACACAACGAAATCCTGTCAAGGAATTTCTTAGATCAGGGTGCATTTGGCAATGCTCTAAAAATTCTTCCTCGCTTTGGAGGGGCATCTTGCAAATGCGGCAGTTTCCAGTATCCAGACTCTTACTATGTGTAACTTTGTGTTCAGTGAGAGTCAGAAGGGAAGGAAACCGTTCTCCACAGATAGGGCACATGTAATGTTTCACTGGCCCCAAGTGGGTCTGCATATGTTCACGGAGGCCATTCTCCGAGAAGAATGTTCGAGAGCAGACATTGCACTTGTAATTCCCTTTAATGAGCTCTGCTTTTTTCTTGACTATGGCACTTTCTCCAGGTCTAATGTTGTGGTCTCGAAGCTGGTGATTCTGCAGCAGAGTCTCCATGGTGTAAGCAGCACCACAGATATCACATCCATACATGGGCTCAGATGTATCCACATCTTCTTCACTCCCATCGTGGCTATTGTGGGACTCCTGACTGTTGGTCAGCAAAGTCTGGAGTTCTACCTCCTCTTTCTGTACTTGTTCAGAAGCTCCATTGGTTCCACAGTTGGGAGTTTTTGTTTCAAAGACACAATGCTTTTCCCTCAAGTGCTTCTCTAGCAAAATGATGGCATGGAACGCTTTGCTGCAAAACTTGCAATTGTACTTCTTGCTGTGGGTTGTGATGTGGCACTGGAGTTCCACCTCAGTCCCAAAAGACTCACCACAGAAAATACACTTGTGCACCTTCCCTTGATTCTCCAGATGGTTGTGTTTGACGTGAAGTTGGAGGTCAGTCTCATTGCGGAAGTCCCAGTTGCAGGATGTACACCTGTAGACTTTTTTTTCATTACTGTGTTTCACAGCCAAGTGAAGCTGAATGGACACTTTGGAGTCAAAAACCTCTTGACAGAGGGTGCAACGGAAAAAGACAAAGGTGTGCATATCTAGTAGGTGCTTCTGGAGGTCATCCACAGATGTGAACTGTTTGTCACAGCTTTCACAGATATAATACGTTGAGGTGATCATGAAATGGATGGTGACGTGCTTCAGCAGAGATTCCTGATTTGGAAACTCCTTGTTGCATTGAGGACAGGTCAGTTTAGGCAACACAGTGTCGAGATGAGTTTTTAAATGAGTCTGAAAACTATCCAGGGAAGTGTATTTTGCTCCACACTGGTTACAAATGTATTCCCCTGTTGGACGCTGAGGAGCCCCACCCACTGCCTGCATCATCTTTAAAGATGTCTGCTCTAGTGTAACAGGAGAGAGGGGACTCAGAGCTCTGGATTTCTTTCCATTGTGAATATAATTCAGTGCCAAAGGAATATTTTTATGGTTTTCTTTAATATGTTTGTTCAATTTGAGAACACTGTTGAATATTGGAGAATTTGTACAGTAGGAACAAGAATACACTTCCACAACAGGATCTTTTGGTGTTCCAAGCACCGGGGAACCAAAACGAGAACTGCTAAGGTCACAATGGACCTGTCTTATGTGCTCTTCTAAGGAAGAATCAGTAAGAAACCCCATATAGCAATGAGGACAAAAGAATGCATTACTATCCTTAGCAGCAGGATTTGCAAATCCATGAGAACATCGGATATGTTCCTGGAGAGTATTGAGGTCATTAAACACTTCAGAACAGAAGTTGCACTGGTAGACCATGGCGGGCATGGCTGAAACAATCAGAGCTGGGTCCTGAGCTTCGTGGACTTGTTTAAGATGTTCATTCAGGTTGTAGAGGGAGGGTAACACTTCTAAGCAATACTGACAAATATGAGCCTGCTCAGGTTTATCTAAATGCATAGTTTTTAGGTGAATCTGCAGTACTGCAAGACTTGAAAATAATTGTTTATTGCAGTAGATGCAGCTGTAAGTAACTTTTGCTTGCTTACTGGAGGGACCAGTAATATCCGAGGCTTGCTGGGCAGCTCGCTTTCTCCCACGGCTCTTTGGGAGGGGTGGGGCTGCTTCTACCATTGTAGAACTGTCCACTGAGAGGTTAGAATCTGGGGTAGTGCTAGATACTGAGGTGTACCCCACAGTGACCAAAGAAGGACTATTGCTGTGGTTACACGACTCAGGCTGCTGGTGACTATCCATGTGACTATAGAGTTCCTCAACTGTGTGAAAGCTCTCCGAGCAAATACTGCATGAATTCTTCTTCTCACCACTGTGCACCTGTTCCATGTGGTTCAGAAGTGAAGTCTCCTCTACAAAAAGCTCGTGGCAGTAAACGCATTGGAGGGCAGCTCTATCTTCATTTGGGGAACACTCAGGGTGGCACTCTGCAATGTGCTTCTGGAGATCCTCAGGAAAGTCAAAGCCTTCCTCACACTGGCTACATTTTTGGGTGTCCTTCATTTTCCAATCCTCCATCCTGGAGCCTGGCTGGGAGCCATCTTTGTTCCTCTCATGAACCTGCATGTGACCATGGAGTGAACTTGAGGAGAGGAATCCACGTCGACAAATGGCACACTTATATGGCTTGTTGGACGTGTGAGTCTTTAAGTGAATTTTCAGGTGATCACTTCTAGAGAATGCTGCATCACACTCACTACAATGATATTTCTTATCTCCTGTGTGGAGTTTTATATGGCGGTCTCTGCTCCGCTTATGTTTAAACAGTCTACTACAATAGGTACACTTAAAGGGCAGCTTGTCACTATGACTCTGCTCATGGTGTTTTAAGTAGCTGAGGCGACTGAAGGACTTGTCACAAAACTGGCATGGGTAGGGTAGTCCTGGGCCACCTTCTTCTTCTCCAAAATCGCAACCTTCTCCATGGCTGGGGGAAGTCTGGTCCTTGCTAGAAGGTGAGGATGCTGGCCAAGAACAGGAAGGGTCATCTTCAACATCCACTCCATCTGGAACAAGAAAGAATGTATCAATATATTTTATATGTTTGGGGTTGCAATGGAGAAATATCATTTTAGCATTATAATGTGTATCTATTACTGTAACATTTGGAACCACTCACCAAAAGACAGATCAGGTAGGACTCAAAAAGGGAGATTTTAAAACATGTGTCCAAAGCTTTTTATTGTACATTTACTTTTATCAGATTGTAAAATATGAAAACTTATTAAATAGTTCTATGTCTAAATTACCCTTTTATTACTTTTTATCATTCTTCCTTAGTTGCAGGATATATATTATACATTGACAACTTTATTAAAATGCAGATTTTAATATATTTAATGTTTCTTTTGTATTCATTGTAAAATGATTTGCATATTATGTGAGCATCTGAAGAACCAAATGAAAAGAGGAAATATTATAAGAATGATTTAAAATTAATGCAGTCAACCCAGATGTCTAATATTTAATAAAAAATTCCCTCTGCATTTTGCTTGTTTTTATATAAAAAGATAGTTCTGAAGACCAAAATCTTTCATGGGGGTTATTATTGATTACAAGGACTTATTGCTTCTAGCAAAAAAAAATATTAAAAAATAAGCACACAAAGGCAGATGGAAAACACAATAATAATTATTTCTTGGATAATGAAAGACAACTAGGGTTTCTCCAATAACTAGAACATGGGGATAACACAGGCCAACAAGCAGATCATTAAATTTTAGAAGGGTAATGCAAGATATTACATGTACTAAGTCAACCAGGATCAAAGGAAAATGGAAGACTTTCACCAGAGCCAGATTTTTTAATCATGTATTTTGTTCTTAAAGTTCAAGAGGTGGCCCACCATTTCTTCCTTTTTATAAAAGTTTCAACAGCCTGAACTTCCTTAGCTAAACAGAACCTGGACTTGGAGGTGAGCATAGACAAAGCAACTTGTAAAAACTGGAAACAGGAAAAGTGATAAATGATTATGGTAAATGCTGAAAGATTTATGAGCAACAAAGAGAAGACAAACAAGAATGCAAGCCAGCTACTCAGCTAAGCAAGTTATACATAAAATTACTTTACTTTCATATCTATCAAATTAGCAAGTACTTACTGTTATTTCTCTTGCCTTCTTATTATCAACTCAGAGAACATTAGGGTGATTTCAAAATTACTCATAAAACCTCTATTCATCCTTTTCTAGTGCTTCCTTTCCGAATGAATAGAAAAAAAGGGGGGAAAAAAGTCCTTCACTCGTTATCAAAATTTTTTCTTTACAAAAGTAGACTGAACAAAATGTAGAATGTAGGAAATTAATTAATTAAAAATTAATTTAAAAAATAAAAAGTCCTGAATGATTCCAGCTCACTAACAAGTTACAATATTCACATGAAAGTCAGAGCTGGCTGCTGTTATGTAAACAAATTCCAAGTCTGCTTTCTTTAAGGTAACAAGATTTTTACTAGATTATCAACCTCTTGCTTATCCACAGGAAACAGATGAGGATCTATTCCTTTCCTGCATCTAGAAACTGATGACAACACCATCTCACTATCAATGCCAGATGGCAACCATCGAACTCTGAGAAAACAACCAAACACCATTCTTGGATTCCTGCCCACTGCAACAATGCTTTTCAATACAAGTTGAAAACCGCATGATTTTGCATCCTTTCTCTTATGACTTTGTAACCTAACATGTAACTAACATAGAATTGGGCCTAATCACTACCATTAGAATAAACAACATGCTACGCATGCAGATAGTTCATGCTTACAAGCTCAGGACATGCATGACCACTCAGCATTCAGCATGCAGTAAAAATAAGAGAGAGAGGAAAAAAAAAAAGTGATGATGATTCTAACAGTTGATCTAATTCCCATAAAGAAAACAACATGCTACTGAAAGCTGATATCAACTAAAACAAATCCAAGATTTTTTTTCCCTTTTCCTAAGTTGACACTACTAGCTACTGAATTTGCGGAACACATTGGGTATAAATCTACCAACTTTCAAGTTTGTCTGTTAGACTTAAATCCTGTCATTTCCCTTAAAATATTTTTCAAACATATCTTTTTACATTCAGAGAAAACAGTGAATCAGAATTTGTCATGCAACGGAGCTGGAAGGATATGCCATTGCTACTAGGCCTGCAAATTTAATAAGTGAATTTATTATACAACTGCACATCCCATGCAGGCATGATATATTATTACATAAATGTGTAAGAGAATGTATAGCAATGGGCGGTTATAAATAGTGCACAATCACCAGCATAATGCTTAAATCATTTTCTCATTTGTGGCCTAGACCTGCCTTTACCTATTACATAACTATTTTCTTTTGCTTATAAATCTCAACCACATGTCAAGTGAGCCTGATGGTTAGCCAGTCCAAGATTCTGACTAAAGGATACAGGGGCCCTTTTATCCCATGTTCCTACTCCTTTAGATTTTGAATTTTCACTGGGCTTTTACCTAGTGCACCACAATAGAAAGATAATCAAATTTAGATCCAGAGAATCTCTTTCTGTATCCTCTTTCTGCTCTTTATTACCTATGTGTTGATGAGAAATCATTTCAGTATCTGACCTTATTTTTTTCTCATCTATAAAATAAAGAGTTAGATCAGATCAGTGACTAGAAAAGGATTTGGAGCTAATCTTGCATAAACCTCTCACTCTTACAGTTAAGATAGGAGAAAACTGAGGCACAGAGAATTTAAATATTTGATCTAATGCCACCCAATCAATATAAGAAAGAGGTGGGACTTGAGCTCAATCTTCTGACCCCAGATCTATTTCTACTTCTAGTTCCTTTAATGATCTGTAAGGTTCCTTTTAGTTGTAAATCCTTAGATCTTCTTCCTATACAAGTGTTGGAGGAGGTAGATTAAGTTCCAAGAGAAATTTACAACTAAAATTTCTTTTAAAATCCTATGTGGAATTGTGTATGAATTAATTCTAAAATAATTTGATGCACCAATATAGTTTTGTAAAGCAGGAAATGACACTGGAGAAAGGGTGGAATAGTACAATGCAAGTTTATCCTATATAAATATATAGTCCTTAAAAGCTGAGTTCTATGTTGTTGTTTTTTAATTAAGTCAAATATCTCATTTTACTAGCACAATCAATGGGTCTTTTCTCCAAGTGAAACACAAGGGAGTTACTTACTAAACTTCCATTGGGGTTAAGTAACCTGTACATACTAGGAGGATATTAGACCCTCCTAATGCCTCTTTTGCCAAAAGTTTCTTACGGAATAACCGGGCTCTTGAAAGAGATCCTGGATATGTTCCCATAAACTTCTAGGTTCTCACCAGGTCGACCACATCCACATTACTAATGTAAATTCCAGGGATCACAAGCTCCTTCTTTTTAAGAAAAGGAGAAACACTGGAAGATTTCTTACCATTCTATTTTCTCAAACAACATTACTTTTCCCCCTTTCACACTCGCTAAGTGCTACTTACTGGGAATGCCTTTTTTGTTATGGCAAACATTCTGCATTTCAGTGTGAAGCACTTAGCGTGTCCATGTTAAATTTTAATTTTTGGAACTAATAACTTCACACTAGTTGACTCTAGGAGAGCTGTAGCTCTCACAGCTGAAAAACTTTGCTGGAAACCAGGCTGCAAGACCTAAAAGTCTATTTAAAGATGTAAATGTGTGTGAATAGTTAGTGCAGATGTTTTTCTACAGCAACTGTACTTGCTGAGTTTCACCATTTCCATAAAGCACATTAAAACAAGTGTGTGAACACTCAGAGATGAAAGTATCAAACACTCTTGAGACTTTGAGTGGAAAGTAGAGCTGCCTGACTTTTCTCCAAGCAGACAGGAATGCCCATGATTCAGCAGCCTGAGTAAATAAAAGAGGTCCTTATTCCCTAATTTTGCTGGCTGGCCACACTGCAGCAGTCTCTGTGCTGCTGCCAAAGGGGATGCAAATCTGGAACTACACCCAGCAGCTGAAGGACTGTCTTTGTTAGCCAGCCAGGCTTTCCTGACCATCTCCTGGCAACAAAACTGCCATATCCTGCAAGGAAGACCTCCATCTCAGGCTTGATAGTTCTCTAGTCTGCCTAATAGGACTAAACAACAGATTTTGCCTGGTCTGTGTTGGAGGAGGACAGCTGGAAACTCAGTTAGGAGCAGAGCAACACCTGTGCAGTCATATTTATAGGGGAAAGTGCTCACTAACAGAAAAGTAAAGTAATACCAGAAGGAGTTATTCCATAGGAAAAAAAAGGAGGAAAAAAATCACAGGAACACAAAGCATCTCTGTGGTGTGTCGCCAGTTTCTCATGTGCCAACCTTAGTAGTAGTGAATGAAGAGTTAGAGATCTGAAAGTGATTTTATCACTGGTGCTGCTGACCGATTTAACAGGCTGTCCAAAAAAAGGGCCCTCAGTCATCAAAAGACTACATGACCTAGTCACTTTTGCTTTGAAGGGGCAGAAGTTAAAAAAAAAAGTGTGGGGGGGGGGAGGGACAGTACACCAGTACACTTGGGTACATAAATAATAGGCAAGAGTAGTCGAAAATGAAATTAAGAACAAAGGATAGGAAGTCTTTCAAAAGATACCAGACTCTAAATGAATTTTCCCTCCACTTATTTGTCTAGTTTATTCACCATAAGCTTACTGCAGATAGGAACCTTCATCCGTCTACTTTTATCTATAGTGCTAAAATACCATTGCTTCTCTAAATATTTTTAACAATATCGAAATGATACAGATTTGTAAATGAGATGTCATTCTAAAAGACTTTTAAGGGTACTTACAAGCAGTTTCTGGACACGTGGAGGAAACATAAGTACGTCCAGACCTTCATATAGCTAAGCCTAGGAAAGCCAGCCTAACTGAGATTCTACTACTACCTGAACTGGTTTGATGTAACGGCAGAGTAGTTTCTTAACTGTCCTTTAGGGACTAAGTATCATGTGTGTGCAAGTGCTCCACAGCAAGGATTCCTTAACAGGGACAGGATTTACATCAATAGTGACTTTTCAAGGGAATCAAAGAAATAGTGACAAATCCTGCTCTTTTCTTGAAAATACCATAGTTACAAAAAGAATCTTGAGTCAAGAGAATCCTAAACCTTCACTTCCAGCTTCATAAATGGCTTAGAGAGTGACCTGGCCAAGTCATTTAATCCATCCCTCCCTAGGTTTGTCTACCTGCAATATGAAGATAATAATTCTTGTTCCTTACCCTCTGAGGCATTATGAAGATTAGTTAATGTTTCTCAGGTCCCTAGACAAAAAATATATATAAACAAAAAGGTGTACTTAATATGTGCTGTATGTGACTGTGGGGATGTTTGCATGTATACAGCATAGATATATTATTTTTTTAAAGTTTCCTTCCCCTGTGGGAATCCACTGGAAATTAGTTTTCTATAAAATAGTACAGTATTGGCATAAATGGTCCAGCAGAAATGCCTGCAGTGGTGTAAACATTTACCCATGTGGATACTGGTAGCACAGAAATTAAACATGACTAGGTGGAGATGTCTAAAAATTCATTGAACTAAAAACCAAGCTGACTGTTTTCACAAGTCTCCAATTACTGGATACAATTCCTTACAGAAAGGTAAATGTTAAGGGAGGAACAAGTGTTTTGACATAAGATCCTAGTGCTGACCATATAATGTCAAATATCTCTCATTTCTCCATAAAACATTAGCACAAAAGTCAGTAATATATATTGAATATCAAAGCAAAATTTATGTCAGTAGGTAACAAAATAAGTGTTAATCAAGAGTTACAAGACCCAAATAGATTTCTAGACATTAAAATATTGGTGCTTTCCTTCCCGTTGGCTGGGAGTGAAACTATATTTTATAACATCTAATATAACTGTTTTTTATTATTTTCATACTAGATAGGGTTTGCATTACTTCTTTGGCTAATTGGCTACAGAACCACCTTAAAAATAAGATAAGAACTCTCAAGGGGATATATAGGTGTGAACAAATGCTAAATGAGGAAGTTAAGCATTGTACAAAAAGAACAATATGATGAGATATCTGCTTAATAGATATGTAACAGGAAGATTTACAAAAATACTCAAATGCTACTGTGATCTCAATTAAATCAGAACACTTTGAATGTCATCTAACAGAGTTAAATATCCTATTTTAATGCTGGAAATATTTAAAGTTGAAAATTCTGATAAACAAAAACTAATGTTTTATTACACTATTTTCTTCATTTACATTCAATTGTAACTTTAATAATAAAAACATCACTTTTCTTTCTTCATATCAGTTCCTATCAATGGTCCCTTGTTGAAATCATTCATTTGTCTCATAACTTATTTAACTACTTGAAAACAAATACTGTGGCATAGGCATCCAAATAAGAAATGTGAACTTTAAAAAAATTATTTATAATTTACACATGCTAAAAAGTCTATCAGTATTTCTAAACTGCTGTGGGAAGACCATTTAAACACATCAGCAATTAGATTATATTCAATGAAGTAGAGAAATATAATAAGATTTGACATTAAGGATAGCATCTGAGACTAAGCTGGACAGAGGTTGTGTGTGTATATGTGTGTGTGTGTGTGTTGTGTTAATGCATTGTCTTTGGACAGATTCCCGCTATTACTTTTGGAAATTCCTTTTTAACAGATGACAGTGTTAAAAGATGCAAGTGAGAGAGAGGGCTTCTTATTGTAAAACACTATTAATGCTTAAGATGAACCTATCTAAATAGTGAACATTCCTCTATTCCTCCCTTAAGGTAACCCCTGCTTTTAGCTCTATTATGTCTCCTTCACCAGACACATTGCTATTATGTATGTAGAAAAGAGTATAAATGTTTTGCTTGCTGTTGCTTAAAGTTCATTTGAACAGACGGCGCTCAATGAATTCCATCTTCCCCAGCCAAATTAAATAGAAAACAGTGCATTCTTAAGCAGTTCACATTTAACTCCACCTCTCAAATCAGAGGAAAAAGCTGATGTGAAACCAGTTAGAGAGCAGTCATCATCCAATTCATTTAAGGAAATCACGATGTGCTTCTGAAAGCCAGAGAGAAGGAAAAGTAATCTACAATTGTTTGGGGTGGGTACTATTTCTTTCCTTTGTTTTTTTTTTTTTTCTCTAAAACTATCATCACTAACCTCAAACACAGCTAAGAAAACTGCTAGCATATAGTAAGTGTCTCACTGATAAGCATAGTGTGTTGTCATGGAAAGAATATATAAAACTAGGAGCCCAGAAACCTGGATTCAAATCCCAGATCTGGCACACAACATCCTGTTGTATATCCTGGGACAAAATGTTTAACTTAGTTGAGACTCAGTTTTCTGAGTCAAACTGCTATACAATGTGTGTTTAATAGTAAAAACCTTATACCATACAACTTATTTGCAGAATTTGTTTATTTGGTGACTTTGTCAGTCATATTTAACTTGCACATCTGTTTTTTTTTTTCCTACTGGCATTTATATTTTTGGGACATTCTAATATCTCAAGTTGTTTCACCAGGGGAAGCCATTCTAAGAGGAAGAGGACTTAAGTGCTGGTATTCTTTGTAATCACAGACAAAACACTTAATTTCTAGCTTAGGTGCCTTATCTATGAAATGGGAATAATAAATAGTATGTACACTGTCCGCATAGAAGTCTAAATACATTTTTCTTCCTACTGATTCAAAGTCAGAGAATATATCTACTAACCGAACATAAAGTTCAAACTATAGCTGTTACAACAAAAAACAATATTAAGAAACAGAACAATTATATGTGATCCCGCAAATGCTATATATTTTCTAAACAGCAAAAATGTCAACAAAGCCTATTCTGATTCTTGATTTTTAAAAATAGGATGGTAATTACCTTCCCCTTCAGAGTTATAAAATACTTGGTTTTACACCTCTCTCAAATGTAATTATCATGTAATATTGGGTATTATCTTCACTTGTGTTTGCATAGCATTCCCTCTACCCCCACTAAACTATAAAATCCATGAGGGCAAGAATCAGCATCTTAGCTAAACTCCATATCTTGATTCTGTAATGTTTAACTCGGGGCTCTGCACAATTAATAAATGTAGAATGAATGATTTCAGTAGCAGTTTGTATAGATATCACTGAACACATTGCCTAATGAATAGCACTTACGTAATTCTACTCTATCACTACTGAATTGGTTCTTAAGCAGTCACAAATACTGTCATTTTCTACCAGGGATCTCAAATTTTCTATTCACATACTTCCTTTTTATAGAAAGTCCCTGTACCTACAATGCTGGCGTCTGGCTCTGTTCTTATGAGATATTTTACTTGTTGGGAAACTTTTTGAGTTAAGTTTCTAATGTGATTCAAACTTATACTTAGTCTACATTGAAGAAACAACCACAATTACTGAAAATCATGCATTAACATTTCATGTAGAAGTATTTTATTTCTATCACTGATGATTTGAAATCTCTCTTTTTTGTGACAGCATAAAATATAGAATGTTCAAGTATGACCGTGGATTGATTAAAAACACAAGTCTTCTTACATAAGAAGAGCCTATATTTTTAGTGTTTAAATCTGCCTTCAACTGTCATCAAAAACAAAACAAAACAAAACAAAAAACAAAAAGAGCCTTCTCCCCTTACCCTCCACAAACACTCTATCTACTCTGCAAAAGTTTGTTACATAAAGGACTACCAAAAGCAACCAAATATATGAGTCATTCAGGACATATCTCAGCAAAAATGGACTTGTAGAAACAAACAAAAATCTTTCTTTCTACTGGAATTTTGTTATATTGAATTTTGTTCCAACAGTGAGCCATCACTCGAGACCTGGGAAACTTTATATGGAAATTCTAATGAAATGGTATTGGCTGCAACAGACTTTGACCTCTGTGTATCCAAAGCAACAGTAAAGCTGACACAAGTTTTCAGGGGCTTGGAAAAGGCCACTATTATATACTCCATTATAGGCAAAGCCCCTAGAGGATACAGAGGTGTTGAAAGGGCTAAAAATTAATTAATGACCAATTAGTAGCCCCTGTGGATTCATTCTGAAGCAAAGTGATAAATACAATTTGCTAATGTAGAAAAGGCCACCACAGACAATTAGAGAAAGTAGGCATTCTTCATTTCCTGTTACTATTATGACAAGAACAATAGCAACAACAAACAACAACAACAATCATTGGCATTTTTCAGACATATTATTCACTTTTCCAGTGTACACCTTACCAAGATGTGGTGTTTGGAAGCGCTGATAGTTTTCTTAGAAATAAAGAGGTCAAGCACAAAATATTAATGGAACTCAACAAAAGTCATTAGGTTAAGTTATGCTAATCAGTAAAACAATCTCTTGACTAGGCAACTAAAGTGTTATTTTCATTTTATAAAAATCAAATTTACAAATTGACTTTTATAAAATGAAAATTCCAATTTACAAAATTAAAGAAAAGGTATTTTGTGAATTTCCCAAAGTCTTTACTACTTCCCTCCTTCCCTGATATTTTTCTTTTGCTCAATTTACTATTTACTAGTAGTTTCACATAAAGTATAGATAGACCTAAAACTTTCATTGGAGTATATGGCTACTTGTTAATAGTTCCGATGTTTGATACAGCTACTATTTAAAAGATGGACTATGGATAGTCATGGATTTCATTCACTTTGAGAACAACTGAATTATTTATATTGATAGCAAAATGTGAAATGATTTCTCAAACACTGTAGGACATTTCTTGTAACAAAAATGTTAATAATAATACTAGCTTGCAGCTTTGTAGGAACAAATTGCCATGTAGTTTCTTAATTAAATTTCTCAACATCTTTTTAAGGTAGACTTTATTATCCTTCTTTTTAGTGAAGGAAAAAAAATGCATCTCAGAAAGGTTGTATTTTACTCAATTTATCACAGAAAGACAATGTCAGTTAGAATGATAACTCTGATATCTCCAGGAAGGACCTCAAAAACATTCTTAAGTAATGAGAACTTTCTATTTGGTAAAAGTGAAAAAATCTATGTGTTAAAAGGGGGCAAAGCACAGGGCTTGGAATCAGGAAAAACAAAATTCAAATTTATCCTTAAATATTTATTAGCTAAGAGACCCTGGACAAATCAATCAATATTTTTGACTTAGTTTCCTCAACTGTAAAAAAAAAAATAGCTACCTAAAATGTGCAAGGATCAAACAAGATAATATATGTAAAGCCCTTAGCATTGTCCTTAGCATACAGTTGGTACCATATAAATGCTTCTTCCTTTCTCTTCCTTTCTGCTTGCCCTTCTTTTTCTATTCCCCAAAACAGACAATAACAAAGCTTATTCTTATCAGAACTCATCACAATGAGGTGAGAGAACCTCTGCCTAGGTCATATGTATAATACTACTCATGCTGAAGCCTTTGGCTCATAATGTGAAAACACAGTAGAAAATGAATGGGTAAAGTAATATGCACTTAAAATGAGTATGTTCCATGTTTAACATATATTGGATTACTTGCCATCTAGGAAAGTGGTTGGGGAAGGGAGGAAGAAAAAAATTTTTGGAACACAAGGTTTTGAAAAGGTGAATATTGAAAATTATCTATACATGTGTTTTGAAAATAAAAGACTTTGTATAAAAAATATATTTGAAGATAGACTTTATATTCTGAAAAAAAATGAGTGTGCCCATTTCATTTTTTACTAAGGAAAACTGGAGTAACACCAGTAGGGAGTAACATCAGTCCTTTAGAGTCAACCACTATTGCTTAGGCAAACAGTGAAAATTGTGAACTAGAAATTTACAGGTCATTTATTCATTCATAACAGACATTTAAGTGTCAACTATGCACTGGTGCTATATGAGGAAATATGAAGCCCCCTTTCTCCACTTGAAAGTATAAAGACATGGAAAGGTCAAATAGAGTTATTTATACTCATACTACCATCTGCTCTCAAGACATGATAGCATGAAGTCTACAAACAGTAACAAGTTCTAGGTGTTGGTTTTTATTCCTCACCCACATAAAGTCACAGACACTGTGATACTGATTAACTCAATACTGATCATTTAAAAAGAGAATGTTGATTAACAGATCTTTAGCATAACTTCTTTTCACTTGAGATTTCAATGTTTTTCTCTGAAGGCCTATTAAACAAGCAAAATACAGCATTGATTCTGTTTGGTATATTGCAATGTGAGTTACGGAAGCCTCATGAAAATCTGACTTTAATATCTAAGTGGATATAATATAAATGGGTATGACTAAAATTGCCATAGAGAGGAAAGGGAATTCAGGATTATTAATATCATTTTCTTACACTATCCTGTGAAACAGAAATTTGAGAATTGGAAGAGACAATTGAAAATATTCTTATTTAAATTCTCATTTTAAAGATGAGGAAAGTGAGGATCAGATTAGTTGTTTAGTTTTCCCAAGGTTCATAAAACTACTTAGAAATAGAGCATGGACTAGAACCCAAGTATTAAACCAATGTGTGTTGATCCTCTGTTCTGGGACTCTTTGTGTTTTTTTTTTCTTGTTTTAGGTTGAAGCAAGTAAAGTTATGATCTTGGAAGCTTTGAAAATTCAAGAGAATGAGTCACTAGAATTCAGAAGCTGAAGGCCAAACCAGTAATTTGAGGGATTCACATAGTGAGAATGTGATATATGGAAGGAAATATTACTGTACTATAAGAAATTAGAATAAAGATGATTTCTCAGAATCCTACACAGTATGAACTGATGTGAAGCAAAGTTAGCAGAACCAGGAGAATAATTTAACAAGGTTCAAAATAGTGAAAAGAAAAACACATTTTTCTTCAAAGTGGAACCAAGAAGGCAAGGTAAAGGCAAGAATTTTTTCAGTTCTCCCCCAAGTTCCTTCAATACATTTAAATAAGGACTCTAAAAAAAATTCTAGAATGGCAAAATCTACAAAAAGACAGAATGAAACAATTTCCTAGCCCAAAATAATTTAAAAGATCAGCAGGAAAGGTTTGTTGCATCAGACGAGCACAGGGTGCTTCAGCACAGCCCCAGCTTAGGAAACCAGGAGCAGACCTTGGGAGCCATTGAATCAGCAGGGGCAGCAGCTGCTTGCAGAGTTCTCAGTCCACAGACTGTGTAAGGGGGGGGGTCAAACAAATGGTCAGAAAGCAATCACAGGGGTCACTTTACAATCACTGAGGCAGAACTCGGTTGCTTTGCCATATTCACATCTGAATCATAGTCCTGAGTGGTTATCCCAGGGCAAGGAGAAACGCTAGTATACCAGAGCTTGTGACCACAGTGAAAGTAGGACCTTCCTCACAGTTTCAGGACAGAAAAGAGTGCTTGTGGCACAGAGCCGGAGAGTAGTAAACACCTCTCCATAAATCATATCCTCTTGGAAGAACTGAAAACTTACAAGTCTCTGAAAGTTATCTCTGAAAACAGCTGCACTAAACCTCTGAATCTTGGGACAGTACACCCTCCATTCTGGAAGCAGACCCCTATTTTAACAAAGAGTTAAAAGTCAAGGAATTGTCTGGGAATATGAGCAAACAGTCAGAAAAAATTCTGACCAAAGAAAGTTATTAGGATCACAAAAAGATCAAAATGCACCCCCAGAAAAAGATTATAAAGTCAAAATTCCTACATCAAAAACCTCCAAGAAAAAATGTAAATTAGTCTTAGGCCATGGAAGAGCTCAAAAAGTATTTTGAAAGAAAAATAAGAAAGTTAGAGGAAAAATTGGAAAGAGAAATGAGTGACACAAAAAAATTATGAAAAATGAGTCAATAGCTTGGTAAAGGAAACACACACACACACACACACATACACACACACAAACTGTAAAATATAACACTTTAAAAATAGACTAAGGTAAAAGTTAAAGGAGGTACAAAAAGCCAAGGAGGAGAAGAATTTCTCACAAAATACCAATTGGCCAAATGGAAGGAGAGACACAAAAATTCACTAAAGAAAAAAAAAAACCTTAAAAAGTAGAATTGGCCAAATGGAAAAGAAGGTATAAAAGATCATTGAAGAAAATAATTCCTTAAAAATTAGAATTGAGCAAATAGAAGCCTATGACTTTATGAGAAATCAAGAAACAATAAAACAAAATCAAAAGAATGAAAAAATAAAAGACAATGTGAAATATCTTAATGGAAAAACAAGTGATCTGGAAAATAGATCCAGGAGAAACAAGTTAAAAATTATTTGACTACTATCAAAATCATGAATTTTTTTAAAAAAAAAAAAAGAGCCTTGACATCATCCTTCAAAAAACTATAAAGGAAAACTGCCTAGAATCAGAAGGTAAATAATGTAAAACAAAATTGAAAGAATCCACCAATCATCTCCTGAAAGAGATAGAAAATGAAAACTTCCAGGAATATTATAGCCAAATTCCAAAGCCTCCAGGTCAAGAGAATATTACAAGCAGCCAGAAAGAAACAATTCAACTACAGGGGAGCCATAGTAAAGATAACACAAGATTCAGCAGCTTCTACTTTAAAGGACTGGAGGGTTTGGAATATGATGTTCCAAAGAGCAGTGGAGTTAGGATTATGACTCACTTACCCAGGAAAAGTGAGTATAATCCTCTGGGGAAAGAGGGGAGGAGAAGGGCATTCAATGAAAAAGAAAACTTTTCAGTATTCTTGATGAAAAGATCAGAGCTGAATAAAAACATTGACTTTCATATACAAGACTCATTACAAGAGCAGTTAGAAGTGTGTATATACAGACAGACAGAAAAATTGAATGGGAAGGGATAATATCTTAAAAAAAAAAAAAGCAAAAGTAAAAGATGAGAGAGGAATGTGCTGGGGAAAAAAAGGAAGAAGCAGAATGGGGTAAATTATCTCACATAAATGAGGCAAGAAAAAGTTTTTACAATTGGGGGAAAGGGAGAAGTGAAAGGAAGGAAGTGAACCTTACTCTCAACAAAATTGGCTCAAATGACATACACACATACACTTAATTGGGAATAAAAACCTATCTTATTCTATGGGAAACTAGAAGGGGAAGATTATAAGAGAAGAGAGAGATGATAGAAGAGGAAATAGGATGATGGGAAATAGAAATAAAATTAATTATGAAAAAAAATTTTGAAGTATGTTTCTCTGACAAAGATCTCATTTCTCAAACATATAAGAAAATGAAATCAAATTTCTAAAAATAAGAGCTATTCCCTAATTGATAAATGACCAAAAGATATGAACAGTTTTTAGATGAAATAATCAAAGCTACCTATAGTCAAATGAAAAAATGCTCTAATTCACTATTGATTGGAGAAATGAAAATTTAAACAATTTTGAAATACTACTTCAAACCTATTAGATTAGCTAATAGGATAGAAAAGGAAAGTAACAAATGATAAGGGGAATATAGGGAAAATGAAATATTACTGCATTGTTGGTGGAGTTGTGAATTGATTCAAGCGTTCTGTAGCATAATTCGGACCTATGCCCAAAAGCCTATAGAACCATGTATATATCCTTTGACCTAGCAATGCCACTATTAGGTCTGTAGCCCAAAAGAAAAATTTTTTAAAAGGAAAAGAACTATATGTACAAAAATATGTTTCACAGCAATTTTCTGGAGACCAAGAAATGAAAACTGAGGGAATGCATATCAACTGTAAAATGAATAAACAAATTGTTGTAGGTGACTATGATGGATTACTATTGTGCTATAAAAAATGATGAGCAGGATGCTGTCAAAAAAAAAAAAAAAAAAAACCTGGAAAGATTTATATGAACTGATGCAAAGTGAAATGTACTATGTACAAAGTAACAGCAATATTATAAGATGATCAGCTGTAAATGACATAAATATCCTTGGCAATACAATGATCCAAAATAACTATGAAAGATTCATGATAAAAAAAAATGTCATTCATCCCTAGAGAAAGAACTGGTGGTATCTGAATACAAATTGAAGCATACATTTTTAACTTTATTTTTTCTTGAGGATTTTTTTTGGCCTATGTTTTCTTTATAACATGACTATTAAGGAAATGTTTTAATATGATTATACATGTATAACCTATATTGAATTACTTGCTTTCTCAATGGGGGACATTTAGAGGGAGAGAGAGAATCTGGAACTTACAGTTTTAAAAAAGAATGTTAAAATTGTTTTACAAATATTTAGAGAAAATAATGCTAAATAAATTTTTAAAAGAAAGAAAAAAGAAAAACAACTTTGAATGACCAAAGAACTTTAATCAACTATGACCCCAGAGGAAAATAATGAAACTTAACAATGACCTCCTGGCATAAAAATGAACAGAAGGTGCAGAAAAGAACACAAATATTTGAATATAGCCAATGAGTATATTTGGTTGGTCTTTTCTGCCTATTCTCCTTCCTTTCTTCCTTTGGGAGCAAAGAAGGGAGATTAGAAATAGCAATGCCATGTTGGCGGAGTTGTGAATCAATCCAACCATTCTGGAGAGCAATTTGGAATTATGCCCAAAAAGTTATCAAACTGTGCATACCCTTTGATCCAGCATTGCTACTACTGGGCTTATACCCCAAAGAGATACTAAAGAAGGGAAAGAGACCTGTATGTGCCAAAATGTTTGTGGCAGCCCTTTTTGTAGTGGCTAGAAGCTGGATGGATACCCATCAATTGGAGAATGGTTGGGTAAATTGTGGTATATGAATGTTATGGAAGATTATTGTTCTGTAAGAAATGGCCAGCAGGATGAATATAGAGATGCTTGGAAAGACTTATATTAACTGATGCTGAGTGAAATGAGCAGAATCAGGAAATCATTATACACTTCAACAAGAATATTGTATGAGGATGTAATCTGATGGAAGTGAATTTCTTTGACAAAGAGAAAATCTAACTTAGTTCCAACTGATCAATGATGGATAGAATCAGCTATGCCCAAAGAAAGAACACTGGGAAATGAATGTAAACTGTTTGCATTTTTGTTTTTCTTCCCAGGTTATTTTTACCTTCTGAATCCAATTCTTCCTGTGCAACAAGAGAACTGTATGAATCTACACACATATATTGTATCTAGGATATACTTTAAACATGTTTAACATGACTGCCTGCCATCTAGGGAATGGGGTGGAGGAAGAGAAGGGAAAAGTCGGAACGAAATGAGTGCAAGGGACAATGTTATAACAAAATTACCCATGCATATGTTCTGTCAATAAAAAGCTATGATTTAAAATAAAATAAAAAAATAAAGTGTCACCTGGGCAAGTCACAACTTCAACTGCGCGAGCAAAAAATAAATAAATAAAGTGTCATTAGAAACAGAAAACAACTTGTATAATTTGTGAAGAATTGTGAATTAAGTGTGGTGTGGGGATTTGAATAAATGTTACTATTCATTATGTAGTTAGAACATCCTATTGAATTAAATTTTTATATTAAAATCTAAAAAAAAAAAAAAGAAAGAAATAGCAATGCTAAATGAATAAGGAAACTATTGAAACATTTTGAAAATGTTTCCCTCACAGAAGAGAGGGAAATTATGAAAGAAGCACAGATAAACAGGGCAAGTTTGAAAGAAAATAACATAGAAGTTATGAATACTTTTTTAAAAGCAAGCAGAATGAAATGAGATTCAGTTTCATACTGAATTCTTAATTTGTGTTCTGTTCTGTATGAAAATGCTTTTTTAAAAAAAAATTTTCAAAAAATTTTTAAATATATATAATTTAAAATCTGTATCTCGTTAAGATATGCAAGGTTCTTAATATATGTAGACAGAGATAACACCATTCAAAATCTTGTGATTTCTGATATTAAAACACAAGTCAGGAACATGTATGCTTGCCAAAGGTATTCTCCACTGCCAAGGAAGGAGAGAGAGATTCTCTATAGATGATATAGTCTTCTATATGCTATTGTTTACAGATGACATTATGCTGAATATTTCAGGCCCCAGGATATGTTAGAGCCTTTCTCAAGGAGATCAATGATTATTCACAATAGGTCAGCCTGATAACCCAGAGAGAATGGATGAAAAACATCTCTTATCTAAACTATGATATGCAGTTAGAAGGTCAGTCCACTGATTTAGTACATCAACACATATATCTAGCATAGAAACTGCAGATGGACAATGAGCTGGGACTAGAACTGAATAGAAGGAAGACAGCAGGCTCTATTGTAATTTGGGAAATTGCACACAGTGTTTATGATTATCCCAAGCTGCGCCCTGGCATGGAAAAAAAAAAATAATCTTTTAGACGTTAGCTTTCTCTGGGTGATATCATCTATTTGCAAATCTTGGAACATTCTAATCTTTGACAAATCAAAGTTGTGTATGATCCAGAAGATAATGTTACAACTTTCTGCAAGAAACTGAAGGATATATATTCAGTATAAACCTATGGGATATCTTTCAGGAAATATATGATCAGAAAAGGTGGTAGACCATTCACATAGCAAAAGAAAATGGTCATAGGGAAGACAGCCTAACAGCTTCCCTGATACCCAGGAAATATAAAATAGAACTGTAGGAGAGCAGAGGAACAGATTATTGAATCTATGCAAGAACCTGGACAAGACCCACATAGGATGAGGAAGTATCAAGAGCAGAAAGAATTATCTTTATCAGGTATTGAAATAAAGGAGGCTAATCAAGAACCGTTTTAACTAACTAAAATTTACACAATTTGTGTGTTATATTATCCAGCATCCAACAAAATTTGTAAGGATTTGAGTAGCAAAGAAACAGGTTTTGCTGAAGTGGGTTCACTGAAGTTCTAAGATAAAAAGATTAAATGCCTTAACTTCTACTCTCAATCGAGTTAGCTTACTTTACCAGGAGTCTCTTATTCTTAACTTATTCTCTCTGCTACATCGACAATGAAGTCTTTGCTGTGACTTTTCCCCCCACTTTTTCTATTCCTGACTCCAGACTTTCTCCCATTCTCCAAATAAAAAGAAAGTATGTTCTGAAGGATTTACTCTCCTTCCTTTGAAAAGTCCCTAGAATCCCTATTTTTCTATGAAAGTGCCCTGACTCAACAAAAGAAAACTTATTCTTTCTTCAATTTTTCCATCCCTTTTATAAATGTTAGCATCCAAACGACTGATACTCAACACTGCATTTAATATTTTCCTCCCTTTTTTCAATGTGTTTTCAATGTGTGTATCTGATCTGTTCACTGTATTTTTGTTTTGTTTCTTAGAAGTGGTGTTTGTTCTTCCTTGTGTAGAAGTTTGTTCAATTTGGGATTATGAGGTTTCAGGGAAGACCAGTATTTTTTCACTAAATAATGAATGAAATAAGACTTAATAATTGTTATTTCATTTGAAAGCAGAGAAAGATGAAACAATGTTACTAATTCCAACTGTGTGAATGATGGATTGTACCATGACTACATCCTTAAATTTTTATTTAAGGATTAGTTTATTTTCTGTCTATATATTTAATTTTACTTTGAATAAACTATTAATTTTAGGCAATCATTTGAACTCCTGTGATCTAGTGAGAAAGGCTGTGGGTAACTAACCAAAGAACAACAAAGGAATAAATGTAAGAAAGAAAAAGAATAAGTTTACAATCAATAGGGTTTTCTTACATACACTTTCCACTCAGGAAGACTTTGCTAGAATTACTGATTAAAAGTCTGAAGTTCAGTCCTCTCCAGAAATTTAGATATTTTGTTCTTTGTAGGGCCTCCTATCTAAAACGGCCCTCTGCAACTTCCTCAGCTGAGCTTGTAAGTGTGGTATGCAATATAATAAATTAAGCCTTTCGCTGTCAGGACTGGAAATAAGAGAAGAGTAGAAAAATGGCTAGATCTCAAATGATTTTTTATTGGCTTCATTTACATCCTGTCTAAGGCCTTCTGAGCAGCTGAAGGTGTCTTATCTCTGGCTACCAGGGGGTATTTTACAGTCAAAGCAGTTAACATACTTTCTCTGTCTCTTTCACCATGCCCACCCCCTCTCCCTGTCTCATCCTCCCCCCTCCTCTCTCTCTCTCTCTCTCTCTCTCTCTCTCTCTCTCTCTCTCTCTCTCTCTCTCTCTCTCTTTCATCTCTCTTTTTCTCTATCTCTGTCTCTCTGTCTCTCTCTCTTTCTCTTGTCTTTTCTCCCCCTCCCTTAAAAGTCATCTGCTCTTATCAGACACATCTCTTCAGTCTGAGAAGAACCCATATTTATCAGAAGCAGTGTACCATATTGATAGTTTCAGGCTATTAGAGACAAATGAAAGTTTAAGTAAGAAAAAATCAGTTAAGCTGCTCTGTATTGCCTCAACTTTAAGGAACACTCTATGATTTGACAAGCAGCATCTTCCCCTGAGCCCCTGCCCCCCACAATGAATTAATCACTACACTAGGGTATTATCCTGGGTTCAAAGGACAAGGATGAGAAGGTAATTAACACAGTGATTCCCAGAAGACTCACCTGAATATTCTTAAGTATGATTTGTACCAATCTGACTTTGCCATGGCATAATTCTTCTTCCTCTTCCTACCTTATACATAAGATGTAAGTCAACAAGCATTTATTAAACTCTTACTTGAATGGAAAGTATGTGTAACTAGAGGAAAACCAAAAGCAATAATCAGGAGGAACAGTTATCAAAAGGAGAGTAAAGGCACTCCTCTTTAGAATATATGTTATAGCTGAAGGTAGTCCTGAAAATTATCTTTGAGAATATAATTCTGAACACATTTCTAATATGTCTCTTTATTCAAATCAAGATTATTAAATAGTATTCAAATATGCTAAGGGATTAGAAAATGGAATGAAAGGTCAGTGTATTTAGGATCTCTTGCTTAGCAAGATTATGGAGGGGGTGGAGTCAGAAGACCTGAATTTGAATCTCAGTTTTGACATTTATTATCTGTTGGACCTTAGAAAAGCATTTATTTTCACTTTGCATCAGTTTCCTCATCTATAAAAATGGAATAAGAAAAACAGCACTATAGTAAGTATGGAATAATATGAAGATTAAAGGTAAATTGTTCTATAGATGTCAAATTCTATCAAAATTATTACTACTACCTGTAGAATCTTAATCAGATCCCCCTGAAGCTACATTAACTAACATCTCAAAAAATTCATCTGAAGTTCATTATGGCTATGGGGGTTTGTCAATGAAATGGAAGCCATAAACCAGCCAAAGTGGTACATTGTGGCTACAATATGTTTTGTCAAATGCAAGGAACCCTATTCTTAAATTAGAAAAAAAAAGGGAAAAAAAAAACTTATTGCTGTGCAATATGGAAAACTCAGATCATTCACCATCATCACATGTTCTGTGTGTTTTTTAAAAGCAATATGTAATTATTAGGTATCTCATCTGTGTTTTATATGCTTTAAAAAAAAGTCCCATTCCTCTTACCCTTCACATCTCAACACCCCGTGGACTCCTTTATATTAGTGATAACCCCATACTTTCACCTGCAGTGAAGGTTCTCTTAATTGTCCATTATCTTGGTGTGTCAGCACAAAGGAGCAGGAAAGGAATCCTCTTCCAAATGGTTTCACCTCCCTCTCCTGAGAATGATGCCCTTGTCAAGGCATTAAAGACACGAAAACCTGCCACTTATCAGAACTGTATTTGAATTGAACCACTGTCCTTGAGAACTGTAAGCAGTAGATAGTATCAAACTGAACCACATTGGCAGTGCCAATTCCATAGTAGCTTGCAGGATCTAAAAATGCTATTGATACTTTATTATATATGTCTAATAATACAATTACAAAAGGATAAACACTTGGATCACTTTTTAAAATTTATGTAATAAACAAGAAACAGGCTTCTTGCTCCCCAGTGCAGAGCATGTCACTGTTGCAAATGAACATGTAACATTTTTAAGGATAATAGATTTAGAGTTAGAAGGGACCTCAGAGGCCATTAAGTCCAATTCCTTCATTTTATGGATAAAGAAACTGAGGCTGAAAAGTCAAATGTTCTTCTTAGTACCCCAGAGTTATTGAGCATCTAAGACAAGATTGGACTTTGTTCTTTTGTCTAAACACAAACACTATCCTCTGTACCAACTGGTGTTTAAAAAAAAAGCCTTTGAATATACTTGAATACTAAATATGTGACTAAGAGCAAACTAATTATGAGAAATAAAGTAT
The DNA here is from genome assembly GCF_902635505.1 of Sarcophilus harrisii. Classification (NCBI taxonomy): domain Eukaryota; kingdom Metazoa; phylum Chordata; class Mammalia; order Dasyuromorphia; family Dasyuridae; genus Sarcophilus; species Sarcophilus harrisii. The sequence continues at coordinate 489,492,757 of NC_045426.1, read as the reverse complement.
TATAATACAAAGACAGCTTGATTTGAAATAATGGGGGGAAAAGGTACTACTCTGACCTCAGATACTCATTGGTGCATGTGATTCTTTGTGACCCCATTTGGGGTTTTTCTGGCATTTACATCTCCAGATCATTTGACAGATGAGGAAACTGAGCAAATAAAGTTAAGTGACTTGCCAGGATCACATAGTAAGTATATGAGGTCAGATTTGAACTTGGGAAGGTGAGTCTTGCTAATTTGAGTTCCGGCACTTATTCATTATGCCAACTTATTGCCCTCATAGGTAAAATTATGAGCTAAAACTGGGATAATAATATTTTTATGATATCACACAGTTGTTGTGATGAAATTGTTTTGCAATCTTAGTGCAATACATAAATGTGAATAAGTTAAAATACAATGAAAGTCTATGAAAATATCTTATTGCTAAAAGAGCATAAGGAGAATTATGGTTTTAGCAGTGGCTATAAACTGGTTAAATAAATTTATGATGCTATGAACAGTCTCCTTGCTGTTCCTTGCACAAGAAACTCCATTCCCTAACTCCATGTTTGCATGTTTACCCTTTCATCAGACTATAACTATATGAAAGAAGGTCTGGTCTTTTGCTTTCCTTTGCATCCTCACAACTAAGCACAGTGGCTCACTCATAGTAAATGCTTGATAAATGCTAATTGACTGACTGATCTAGAAACAAAAGGGGAACAAAACAGGATCTCATAGCAGAAGGAAAAAAGATAAAAATGTATTTCAAGGAGTTGGCACAGTTTGGATGGCATCCCCACCTCCCCAGTCTTTTGCCATTTTTCATGCTTCTGTCTTTTTTCCATCTGAACCCAGAATGATTTAACAAGGGAAAAAAAGGAAAAGGAATTTATGTGGTGCTTTTAACAAGTAAACAAGTGTACAAATTAATTCAGAGAGCAGTAATTTTGAAAATTTTCTATGTTTAATGTGCACTGCAGTTAAACTACTTTTTCTGTACAAATTAATTTACTGCATCAGTGATCGATGTTTATGTTTAGGCAATTTTATTTCTCAGTATGGTAAAATTAGACCTAATAGTTGCAACCTGTTATGTCCAATCTGTCACTGAAATTCAAATTGCCTTTTTCCTATTATTCAAGGAGCAATTTGGAGGAATTAAAGCCATTTTAAAACAGAAGACAAACAATTCTCTGTGAGGACTCAATAGCCTGTATCATCAGCCACATCTACACACCCGTGATCTTTTCTAAGCAGGTTCTTTACCATGTTTTCCTAAGGTTTTAAATATTTCACATCTGCTAAGCCACATACTCAGAAATTTTACAAGGAGAATGGAAAACCTCAGCCTAGAAAAGAACTCGTTAAGGATTCAATGCAAGCAATCATGTCTATGAGACACTTTTGAGTATGAGCATGCTTTGCCTTATCTTTGAATATATTCTATATCCCTTCTTGTTCAAGTTCAAGAAAAGGCTTATTGATTTTCTGCATTTTTAATTCACTTGTGTGAATGATTAAATTATTTTGGACAACTGTTTATAATTTTTAATACTAGTAGCATTTATTAACTGCTTAATTACTAGCAACTAATTTTTAATAGTTAGTACTACTGTAAACTGTTGATCACTCTGTAACAATAGTAATAATGTAACAGACAATGGAATAATGGAATAGACAAATTGTTAGAGTTTTTAATACTTGTGGTTTATTTTGGAGGAACAGACCCTTCATAATTCTAATGTCTGGGAAAGACTAACAATCATCCTTAAAGCTAACCATCTTAGCTAAATTTCAAGGTCATGGCTCATTTCCCTATTTGTTCAGGACATGGTGTTAATGAGGCCAAAGTTACATATTTAATCCCTTTGCAATCCAGCTTTCTTTGTGACATTCTAAGGACAGAGATTATTGCTTAGATTCTGATCACCTATCTTGAAAGTGGCCGCCATTTATAATAATTAAGACAGTATAGGAATAGTAATGTAAATTCACAATAAATTATTGAGGGGAAATAATTTCAAGGAAAAAGCTTCAAATCAAAGGGTGAATCATATTATTATAATTTATATTTACATAGGATTTTAACATTTGCAAAATGTTTTTCTCACAATATTCAGTGAATAGTTATTTCCATTTCTGGTTTATCTCTTTCTAGAACAAAGAACTGAGGCTCATCAAGGTTAAATGTCTTTCCCATGATATTGCATTCTAAGGCTAAGACTTGAATGCATCTCCTTAATCAAGATAAACAGGCATTCAATTATATCATACTCTCTTTCATAATCTTCAGAGATAAAAAGGGAGCAACACACACACACACACACACACACACACACACACTACATCCCAAGGCATCTGATTCATTTGGAGCATAGTCAAATCTATGCAATATACTTTATGTATTTGGCTTTATTCAAAAATTTTAAAAAATCATGCAAGTCATTCATTACAATCAACTGTTTAAAGATTACTGTACTAAAAGCACTCCATAGGGGAAAGGGGATGCAAAGCTTGAGTTGTCTTTCTCTTATTTCACCAATACGGCCACTTTCAATTCACTTCCCCAACTAGTTTGGAAGACATATTCACAGACATTTGGAATTCTGTTGTTTGCATAATCTTACATTTAGAGAAATAGTTTTCCCTACAATAAGTTGAAGGGTGAAAAAAAAATCAAGTCAATCAGCAATGTTATTTTTATATTATATATAGAATAGATAAATTTCTACCTGGCTTAACTGTGCTAAACTGACCACAGTGATCTAATAAAGTTGCTGATTTGCTTATTTGTAGGGTCATTTTAAGCCTATCAGTTTTAAATGTCTTGATGCTGTTCTCCAACAATGGGATGGGAGTTGTGAGGTTCAATCCAAAATATAGAAGTTTCTTCTCTACCACCAGCTTTATATACAGTTTCCTTTAAGGACACTGGAAGTTCTAACAAAGATATGCAGCTACTTATATTTCATCTATCAGAGAAGGTCACCATCTTTCATCAAGTGTGCAACTTCTGAACTTCAGAAATATGGAATGGCAAAGAACAAAGGGAACACCTTCTTATCAAGTCAGATCAACCAAATAAATCTTAGTGATCAATAGTTTAGCAGATGTTACAATGGGACCACTCTTACTTCTGACAATTTCCTCGAAGGGTAGAAAACGATGAGTAAAATTAAGAGACACTGTTTGCTTTAAGAGAGCCAAATTTTGCATTCTGCCAGCAGCAAAAGATGGAGTTCCAATAGAGCTTAAATTCCTTTGAATAGCTATTTCTTTTCTTTAAAAAATTATCACTTACTAAATTTAAGACAAGGGAATAAGCTTGTAAGACTGCTTAGATCATCAAGCTGATTAATAATTTCATGGCTAGCCAGGACTGATTAATATGAATTAGTCAATTGGTTAATAACATTAGTGATCTGAAGGACCAAGTATAGTTAACTAGAGTTCTTTTTTCAAAGAATTTATTATTATTATTGAAATGGATTATGATTAATGTTTTATTACCTAAGTTACCTAAAGTTTAAGACAAGTTTGCATAATATAAAATTGGGGTATAATTAGCATTTATGATTTTTTTAGTACCAAGAACTAAAGAGATATATGGGAATAGGAAGATAGTAGGACATAGAAGATATAGCATATTTCTCTTGAGAATTAAATAATAAGTGTCAATTGCCTAAGGTTCAGGCAACATATGATTTGCCAATAAATGATCCTAAAGTCTTTCTAGACAGTACCATATTAGTAAACATAAAATATTAGGAATATTAGAGGAGCTCTCCAATGTATTAAATAGAATTTATAGAGCTATGAAAGGATGTGAACAAAATAAGCATGGGAGTTAAGTACCCACAAAGTCTGCCACTATCACCTATATTTCAAAATCAGCCACCACCATTATTCCTAGTACCCATCTCCTTGTTTGACCTCCACATAATATAGCCCTGGCAATGGTCCTTGCTGCCACTAAAATGTCCACACTTATAACTCTTGTGTTCTACTTTCCCAAAGCTCCCTTTTTCTGCTAGTCTTCACTATCTTTTTTGCACACAAGTCACTAATTCTTTCTCCAACTGTAAACTCCCTGTCAAAGAAGACAGGGGTACTATAACCCCCAATTTCTGAATTATTGACACAAATCTACACAATCTCTGTCCCTTTCTTCCCCCACCCTATAGGAGCTACTACTTTGGGACCTGGGAAAGTCAAAACTCTGAATATCTGACTAAGGGAGGAAAAGGAAGGGAGGGTAATCTCTAATCCTATTCCCAGGGACAGAGAGAGATTTGTTCCTGGAAACCTGAGTTTGAACTCAGAAGGCATTTTTGGTATAGAAACCACATTATCAGAAGTGATTAGGGTCATAATTTAGTTACTTTATTGGTTAAATAGTCTTTTAGGAGCTGACCTAACCACAATTCATAACATTGCTTCTATTGGAAAATATTATGCCAGTTCCAAATTAGCAAAGCACAAAATAATTGTAAACTTTCACAATGAAATTTAGATAGGAAACTCTCCATATTTAAATGCTCCAAATTAACATTAAGAAAATCATCATTTATCTTCTTTACATAAGGCTTAACTATTTTCAACATGTCTAAAAGATTTATTTTTAAATTAATTTTCTTGTTTTTGATGCATAATTTTTGTTACATATAACATTTTTGCTTGCCCCTTTTTGGACTTATATGCTTTGATTTAAGCTGCATAAAAGGTTAATTTCTTACTTTAGTATCTAATTTCACAAGGTTGGGAGAAGGTAGGATATTGGGGGCCAAACATCCCAAACTGGTTACCTCTCTTATGCAAATGTAGGAAGCAAAAATCCCCTAAACTAATTAAAAATTATAAAGGACTTGTGCTCTTTAGAGGAAAGATTTGGTGAAGATGTGAGAACATTTTTTAAATGCTCTTGTTACTCAAAAGGCTCCAAAGCTCAATTAAATTCAATTAATATTTCTCAAATGCTCATAATGTGCATAGTACTTTACTAAGAATGTATAAAACACATGATCCCAACTAACTTGCATCTTATTTAAGTTCAATCTGACAAATACTTTTTGGGCTTATTATTGTGTTAGATGACACAAAGCAAAGATGAAGTAGTCCATCATTCTTTTTTTTTTTTTTTTTTTTTGTTTTTTTTTGCTGAGGCGATTGGGATTAAGTGACTTGCCTAGGGTCATACAACTAGGAAGTGTTAAGTGTCTGAGACCAGATTCAAACTCAGGTACTCCTGACTTCAGGGCTAGTGCTCTTATCCACTGCACCACCTAGCTGCCCCAAAGCAGATCATTTTTTCAAGGAGCTTATGTCCTACTGATGGGATATCAAATGCCCAGTGAAAGGAAAACACTGACAAAATAACTTCAACTACACAGTAAATTTAAGAAGGAAGAGGGCATCAACACCTTCAAGGCCCAGGAAGGCATTGTTTTTACTTTCTCAAAGGGAAAAAAGACTCATTCTCTTTTATGGCTTGTTTTTTATTTTATTTATTTTATTATTTTTCTTTTTTCCCCCTTAACTAATCTCTTAAGAGACTACAAGCAAAGATTCTCTAGAAATTGTAATGTAGATATTTAAAGAATATATCTTAGAAAAAATATTCAGAAACCTATTTTTGAAACTTCTTTATTGTTTTAAGCTCATCATTTAGTCATCTTTTTACTATCCTCTACCATCCTCTAAAGAAATATTTTGCTTTCTGGAGAATCCTCCAATTTTATCTCTTTACTTCATTACCAGCATGTTACCTTTAAGTGAGTTCAAGTTGTACATTGATTTTCTTTCCACACCTAAGGTAGGATTCTGTTCAATTATCATTGATGTTGTGTTCTATCCTTGTTGTCACCTCTTTTGCCCAAAGACTTGACCATATTTTTCACTTTAGCTGTGGTCCCATGACCTTAAGCTATCTGACATCCCATGAAAGGTTTCAACACTGTTGCTCATTTCAAGGGCTTCATTATCACAACTCACTAACATTCAGAATCAATCTTTCTTTCCCTTCTCCATCTCTTTTTTCCCCTAACCTGTCTGTCTTTTGCTCTGTGTGTATGTGTCTCTCTGTGTGTCTTTCTTTCTGTCTCTCTCTCTCTCCTTATCCCCCCCCCATCTCTATATATTTACATCTGTTTTTCCTTATCTCTGGCTCTCTCTTTCTCTCATATATTTGATGTCTATTTAATTGATTCCTTCATTAATATCTTTTCAGATCCATATTTTCCTCTTCCTTAAAAAACTCTCAATCGATCTTACTCAACCCAACTAACTATCAAATGAATTCTTATCATCTTCTTGGCTAAATTCTTTGAGAAAGTGCCTCCAATTTTTTTACTATTTACTAAACCCCTTCAGTTTGGCTTCTGCCATCCTCATTGAATTTAATGCCTTTTCCAAAGTTGCCAATGACCACTTAGTTGTCAAATCTAATCACTTTTTTTCTCAATCCTCATCCTCCAAGACAACTCCACATTTTCTAGCACAATTGATCATTATCTCTTCCTGGATACTATTTCCTTACTAGGTTTTCATGACACTGTACTATTTTCAGAATCCTCTACTAGATCTTCATCCAAGTCACAACCACAAATGACTGCCCTCAAGGAACTCTCCTAGGTACTCTTCTCCCTCTATACTACGCCCTTTGGTGATTTTTTCAAATTCCATGGGTTCAATAATCATCTTTAAGTAAATGACCTCCAGATCTATATATCTAGCCCAAGTTTTTCTCCTGAACTATAATCCCACATCCCCAACTGACTTTTGGGTATCTCAAACTGGTGATTTCATAGGTATTTCAAACTCAATACATCTAAAACAGAACTCACTGCTTTTACTACAAACTCGTCTTTCTCAACTTCCTTATTACTTTCAAGAGCAGAGACATTCCCCAGGCTAGCAAATGTGGCATCATCCTCAATTCTTTTCACACATTCACCCAACATACCCAATCCATTATAAATATTGATAGCTTATCTTATTTCATATTTCCAACAAGTCTTACATATGTCCCCTTCTTTCCATTCATATAGACACTACTCTTATGCAAGCTCTTATTACCTATGATATTCAAATAGCCTTCTAATTGGCTTTTCTTCCTCAAGTCTCACTCCACTTCAATCCATTCTCTACTCAGATTTGAAAGTGATTTTCCTAAAGAAGAGTTCGAATCAAATCCTCTCTCTCTGCAAGGAGTCCAGTGGTTCTCTACTACTTCCAAAAAAAATATAAAATCTACTTTCTGTCATTTAAAACCTTTTACAATTTGGCCCCTTCCCATCTTTTCAGTCTTCTTACATTCTACTACTTTTCAAACAATATTTAATTTAGCTAGATGGGGGTATTCATTGTCCTTCAGGTAGGACACTCAATGTCCCAGTTGCTTATCTTTTCATTTACTCTCCCTCATATCTAGAATGCCTTCATTCCTGTAGCTGTCTCCTAACTAACCTAACTTTCTGAAAGACAAGGCTCAAATTTTATCTTTTGTTGGGAGTTATTTCTGGTTCCTCCATACTAATGCCTTCCCGCTAAGATTTCCTAAAATCTGTGGTATATTATATACAATGACTTATATGTCTCCCCCATGAGTTTCATGTGTGTAGGGATTATTTTTGCCTTTCTTTCTGCCCCTAGTACTTAACACAATAGAAATTATTAATAAGTGCTTGTATTATTGATATATGTAAAATTATTTGCAAAGCTCAAAATACTATATACAAGTTCTTATCACTACCACCACCAGCAGTACTACTATCGCTATAGGCAGAATACCTAAACTTAATCATTCATCTTATACATGCAACCCATTTTCCAAAGGAATATCAGAGAACATACTCTGGATAGCTGAAGACAAAACCATCATCTACACTGAATAAATTCTTAAGGACAATCTCCACTTGATGGCAGAATTTAAAGCACTGATCTTCCTGCATAAATGACAGAATTAAAATGCATAAAGAATGTTGGCTTATTCAAAAAAGCATAAAAAAAATAAAAGTTTGAGAAAACAAAATACTAAATGCCAATTTGAAGCGTTTTTTAAGGAAGGAAGGAGGGGAGGAAGAGAAAAATGGGTTAGAGAAGGAGGAAGGAAAGAAATAAGGAGGGAGGGAGAAAAGAGGGAGGAAGAAAAGGAAGGTTGGATCAGCCAAGGAGTCAGGAAAAATTAGGTTCAAGTTCTGCCTCTGAAACATTGTAGTGTGTGATACTAGACAAGTCATTCAATCCTTCAATGCTTTGATAATTCTCTATGATTATAAATTACAAATAAGTTGAAGACTACACCAAAAAAATTATCATATAATACACATAAATATACATATGCAACATATAAATTTAAATAATATATGCATGTTTAGTGTTTTTTATTGCAATGTTGGCTAAATTTGAATGCTAGAATTCAATAACAGTGACAAATCGTTAACAGCCTTCTCTCCCTCATGAAGTATAAGATATTTTTGCCACTATATTTTTTTCTATCAAATGAGATGCTATTTGTAAAACAATTAGCACAGTGACTAGCACATAATAGATGCTTAATAAATGCTTAGTCTCCTTTTCCTGTTTTCTTTTGTACAGTTATAAAATTTGGACAGTTATAAATTTTGTACAGTTATAAAATTCTAGGCCAGTCCAAATTGGCCTAGAAAACTATAAAATGTAGTAAGGGAAAAAATTTTCTTACCTAATTCTTAACTATGCCGGTAATTTATCATATTGCACTTTTCCCTTCAGACTCAACTGAATTCTATTTTATTCAATTCAACAAACATTTATTATGACTTCCTTCTTCTCTTGAAGATTTTTTTCTTCCCTTGACTTCATTATCAATGAATGCTTTTTCCTCCCCCCATTACTTGTCTAGCTATTCTTTCTTCAACTTTTTAAAAAACTTTTTTAATTAATCAAAGTATTCTTTGCTCTATAGCTATGATTCTGTCTTGGTATCTCTTCTCCCTCAACATCTTCTCCCCTGATGCTCTATCAGCCCCCATTTGTTTATTATCATTATAGAGCATATGATCTCATTATTACTACATAGAAAATTTTCAAATCTATATATCCAACCTGAATCTAGCTCTTGAATCTGACCTACCTTCCTAACTGTCTGGAGGACAATTTACCCGGAGGACCTATTGACATTTCAAACTCAACTTGTGCCATGTGGAACTCATTATCTACCTCCAGTAAATCTGGAAATCCAGCAAATATTTCCATTTCTCTGGAGGGCACCAGAAACTCCCTGAAACTCACCTTTGACTTCTCCCTCTCTTCACTCCTATAGCCAATAAGTCATCAAGGCTTGTCAATTCTACTTCGATAACATTCCACATCCATTCCTTTTTTCTTCATTCTTATTGGTATAACACTTCTTTACAACTTCATCATCTCTCACTGGGAGAGTTGCAATAAAATTTGGTTACTGATTTTTTCTCTCTCTGATTTATCATGCACACATAGCTGCCAAAATAACTATCATAAGACACAGGTCTAACCTCTATTCATTCCTCTGTTCAAAAAACCCTTAGTGCTTCTAGAATAAATGATTTCTAAGATCCCTTATAGTTCCAGATTTAAGATTCATTGTATCTTAGATAAATATAATACAAACTGTTGAAATACTTCATAATCTGATTCCCAGCTATCTTTTCTGGTCCTTTTACTCAATATTCCCTTTTGCCTATTCTATTATATTAAAAATTAACTGCCCATAATCCATAGTCACCCCCTAATTAGACTGCTAAAATATACTCCTTTCTGATCTCTGTCTCTAAGTATTCTTAGTCTCCTTTAATTAAACTGAATTCTTATCATATGCTCTTATACTCTTCTTCTTAATGTTGTAAATATGAGCATCTTTTCCCCTAAGCTTGTCTCTAAAAATCTACTGGATGCTATACTGCTGATTATCTATGGTTTAGCTGTTAGTGACTCAGTGATTAGAAAATTCTCAATTGATGCCAAGTATCTAGGACTGTTATAAATTTATCATGAGAAACTCATTTTCATCATTATTAGGATGACTAGAGCTGAAGCAAAACTATTGTTTCTCAGTTTTTCCCCCTCTTTCCCTTTCTTCTTATTTTCTTTCTTTTTTCTTCCTCCCTCCCTCCTTTCTTCCTTCCCTCCTTCTCTTCCTTCCTTCCTTCTTTCCTTCCTTTCTTCTTTTCCCCCTTCCTTCTTTTCCCCCTTCCTTCCTTCCTTCCTTCCTTCCTTTCTACTTTCTTCTTTGTTAAGCTGTCATATATTTATCTCATCAGAATTTACTCTAGTCTAGTAGCAGGAATGATAGCTATATGTATGAATTTTTGCTTTCAGCAAGGAATTTAATGGTCTTTTACTGACTGAGCTTACTGATCAATAACTAGATGGGTGCCAGTTTCTCCAGAAAAAGGCTGCCAACAGAGTTATCTTCCAAATGATGTTTTCAGATTATATTACTCCCATTTGAAAACTATACTAGCATTCTGGCAATGCAAAAGTTGATTTTAACTTGCACAAATTTTGTTGAGTTATCTGTAGATGGCAGAATTTGTTTTTGCCCTCTTCTAAGAGAATCTATTTAACCACCAGGCAATTTAGTCAAATTTAAAACAGAATTGCCACCATCTTTGTTGTAATTGTTAGAAATGCCATGTCTTAGAAAGTTAGAAAATTATGGTTTGTGCTTATACAATTCCAGAATATCCAGATGAAAAGTAAAATGTTCTGTTTATATGATGCCAGATTTCAGAGTATTTAGAAGTACCCAGATGCTTGGTGTCATGTAGATAAAACATGCAAATGCATGATTTTTTCTTTTTAAACATTTTATTTTGGATTTTTTAGAGCAATATGCCTAAAGCTAATATAGTCTTCCATTTTTGAATTATTTAGAAATCTACCTATTTTCAAAGTCACCCATGGTGATTCTTAATTGACATACTTTAAAGCACAATTTTTAGGAAAAGGTATTTTATTTTGTTTTGTTTTGTGATCTTTAAAAAATAAAATTACTTTGTGAAATGCAACAGAGACATCAGCACTCTATAGATCTGGCTTTTTTTCCCAAGGTCCATTTTCATTTGCCAAAACTGCCCACTCTGGTTTTTTTTATGTAAAACTGCAGATGTCTTCTTATTAATCAAAATTCTAATGCATTCCAGATGAATAAACAACTTCAACACTGTAGCACGTACTGCTCTTCTTAAACATAGGATTTATTAGAGCAGCATGCTCCAAGATATCTTAACTTTTAAAATATGGGTTATTATTCCTTGTCTATACAGCAGGGGCCTAATAAATGCACTGAAACTGTGTCTTTTTCCATTTGCAATACAATTTTCAAAAAGATGTCCAACTCTACAACATAACATTATCCAAATCCTTTGAAACCATAAGTAGTTTGCTCAAACTTAATCATTCTTATGCAGAAATCATAGACAATCAATACAAATGCAATATGCTTGTGATGACATTAGAGAAATTATGTCCCAGAATCCTTTGCAGTATGAAATAGCATATTTAATATTCATCAATATATTGCAAGATGGCAGTCCTAAATATAGCGCCCTCATTTTTAAAAAAGCACTCTGATACACAGCAAAATATTTTGGTTTTTTTTAATTTTTTTACCACATAAAAGGAATAATTTAGGGGAAATGATCCACACACATGGTTTTGTTTAACTCAGGGCTATGATTTCTCTGATTTCACACTGTTGATATTTCAATGGTAGTTTACCATGTAATTTTACCAATCAAAATCTATTTAAGAACTGGTCTTTAAAAATTTAATTCTGAACTACAATCATTACTTTATATATTTAAACTTGTACCATTTTACAGCTGCAGGGGAAAAATGGAGTTTCCTCTATGTAATCAAAAAGGAAACAGGACAAGAAAATAATAATAATGTTGAAAAGCCCATATTATCCCAATGTATGTGGCTAATGGCTTTTGTACAGTATTAGCACCCTTCTTACAACTCCCTGTGTTCTAATGTTCTAATACTGGACTCCTAAGGGTGATTCTATAAATAAGATGTGTGTGTAGAAAACTGAAAAAAAAAATGAAAAGGTTATAATATTAACATACCAAACTCATTTTTAATTAAAGAAATAAAAAAGCCCAATCTTTGGGGGTTTGGGGAAAATAAGGTAGTCAAATCAGGCCAATTAACTTCATTAGCTTCTACAAATACCTAGTTTCCTAACACATTTCCATTTTTCCATCTGCTCTACAGCTAAATATTCCTATAAATTAACCCTTTACTTGTGATTCAGCTCCTTATTCATAAGAATTCTATATCTAGTTAACTGTCTTCCTTACTAAATTAAGAAACACTGAATTGAAATACTTTTCTATTTCCCACTTTCTTGAATTCCATGTTTAATTTTTAAGATTCAGATCACAAAATGGGGTATTTCACTTGTACAAAGCTTTTACTGAAAAACAGCATCACCGTTCCAATATCTATGTCATTAATATCATGTCTTTCCTTTGAAAATATTTTAAAAGGGAAATACTCTTTTCCCTCTTTTTTGTTGATTTCCAAAATACTGATAAGTAGCACAGGAATATCTTTTTCAGCGTCTTACAGCAATTTCCCCCACTTAGGGCTGACACTGATGTTATATGACAGAGCCCAAAAGTGCCTCCATAATTTTCAATATAAGTATCAAATGCTGCCTATGGATCCTAATAGCTTAAATATTATATTATATCATAACTTTCTGGAAACATTACAAGGATAAATAAAAATTGGCTAAGGTCAATGGGCATGCATTTAACTATTATTAACTATTCATTAAAATGTATTGCATAAGCGTAACATTCTTTCTCTTTCTTCCTTTCCTTCCTTCCTCCCTTCCCCCCATTCTCTTTCTCTCTCTCTCTCCCCCTCCCTCCTTCCTCCCTCCCTCCCCTCTCCATCTCTCCCTCCTTCTTTCTTCCCTTTGTTTCTTCTTTAAACAAATTATTTATGGCCAAGAAGTAATCACTGCTTTGAGAACAGATACTGTGATCAATGGGTTAAAGAGTTATCTAGATTTGCTTTAACTTCTAGCAGTAACTCTTTATCCTTTGCTGACATGTCAATTTATTATTTATAGCAACACGTCTTTATAAATCAAAACGTGTATCAATATACTTCTAACAGAAACAACAGCATATTTAAAGGAGAGAGACAGGAAGGAAGTTTCCCTTTTTAACCCAGTGACTCAAAAAAGCCAAGTCAAGTAAAATGCCACTATGCCAGTCCCTGGATGAATACCAGGCTGTCTAACACCTAACATGCAAACCTCTCACATTATTTCCATTTTTAGTACAACTAGACACTTGGGGGAAATATGGTCTTGAGGGGAAACTTTAGCAGATTTGAGAAGATAAGAAGAGAAACAGCAGGTGTTTTAGAATATTAGATACATAATTTTATGATCAGCACTAACTTCATCCACTACTCAGCAAACCTGAGTATATTTTGCAGTATGAATTTTTAAAATTTAAGTCCTCCACATGTCAAGAATTGGAAGGTATGTTTCCTCTGTTTCTGGTTAGAATTTCTGAATAAAGCTTAATTCTCTAATTCACCATGGGGCCTTGATAAGTCAAAGTAAATGGGAACCAGAGTCCCTTGGATAATAAAAAATGTTAACAAGGAAGGACCAGTATACAATTTGCTCAGTTTCTCTGGAGAAATTAAGGTACTAGCTGAGAATCATATGAAGTATACTGGACAAATATACCATAATCTTGGGCTCCATATTCAGAGTGCTAAAAAGTCTTATGAGTAAGGGAAAAAGCTATTTATATATGAACCATTCATTTCTTTTTAGGTGATCTATAGACAAATATGAAATTCAGATCACAGTGGGTTTTTTTTTTCTACTATGACAGTAAGCATGATTTAACATTGTCAACAAGAGAGCATCACATCTGGAGAAATGGTCATGAAATTAATAGAAGCTACCAACATACTTTTTTTTCCTCTCTATTCTGCCATAATCTTTCTTTTTAATAGATGAAGAAATATTAATGTTCTACTAGTATCAGTATGATATGGCACACCCTTACAGATATTAATCAAAGCACATATTTAAATAGAAATTAGGGAAATATCACAAACACTATACCTTAAAAATATAAGAGTAAATATAGTTAAATCATTTTTTTCTGTCAGAATTTGAAGAGACCTTAGCAATGACATTGCATAAATGGACATTTTTCCAAATGAGGAAACTGAGGCTCTATAAAACTAAGCAATCTGCTTAAGCTCATGCAGGTAATTAGTTAGTTATAGGATAAGTCAGAATTCAAAGTCAGATTTCTGACTCTAAACCTAATCCTCTTGTAAGTTAAGCTAAGCCACATCTTCCCTAGTCACCCAATAATAACCACACCAACCTACCTATATAAAAGAAATTAAGGAATCAGTACTAAGTTGTATTTGTGATTTTAATTTTCAAACTTACCCACTGCCTAATTTCTGCCTAATTTTGTTTTTGTTTTGACCAGCCTTCCTTCATTCACTTCTGAGCTTAAAATTAGTTTCATGGCTGATTTACCAACTAACAATGGCATTTTCTCAATATTTTTGCCAAAAGGTCAAGGTACTTACTGTTTGCCATACTTGAATGAATGTTGAATGACAAAGGAGGTAGGATCCCATTTCTCATCTTTTCCTGCTCCCCTAGAATCTTATCACTGAGCTACCACAGGTTTCAAAGTTGAGCAAGAAGCAGAATGGGCCTATGTACATACCACAGCAACCCACTGTGCAAATGAACTTGTACTCAAGCCATCTTAATTGATACCCTAGGTTTTCTGGGTTTTCTGCTACCGTTTTTGTTGTTTGTTTGATTACAGACCTTTGTCCATACTTTCCTTCCCCACCCCAGGCCTTTATTTTCTGATTCAAGCCCTCGGACATATATAATGGAATGGTGCCACCTATAAGAAAGGCCAGAGAGAACAGAGCTGGCATAATGAAAGCTCCCAAGTAAATGTTATGCAAATTTATTATCAATCAAACCTGAAGTACAAATTTACTTCATTGTGGAAAGGCTGTAAAACAGCAATTTGTCTTCCTGTATGGGCAATTTTAATGTATTTTTCCAAAGCATGTGTATTGTCTATTTCAGTTGGCCAGACCATTCAAACTTCGAAGTGCACAGTAAAAATAAAGTATTACATTTTTAATAATATGCAGTCAGAGAATATGCTGTTCATGTTTTCTACCTCCAGTGTGGTCCAGGAACACATAATCGCTGCCTTTACTCGAGTGATCTGATCATTATACAGAGCATGAACCTGTTTGTGATTACTTTACATTTTACAATTATTATCGTAAGAGCTGCTTTCAGTATTCTGGAAACAATTGTGATTTTTAGCAGTTAATGGATTAGAGCTCTTTATAGTCTTTATAGACACAAAGGGGAGAAAAGTGGGAAGTTTACTCTTTTCCCTCAGTTTCATATAAAACTACACCAGCTTACCACACAAACATTAATGTGGCCTTTATACATATGAGTACATACATATAAATGTATTTGAATTCTTTTTTTCCACTTTAATTATAAAAATTAAAGATTTACCTTTCTGGTGCTTTTTTTTGTTAACTCTTCACCCATAATATATAAACAATCAAGTCAATATTTCTAAATATCTTCATTCCCATTATTACCAGTTACTTGGTTAGAAATTTAAAAGTAATATATTTTGATATATCAACTTACATAAAAATTACAAGAATGCTAAATTAAAATAAACTGTTTAGTTTCATAAAATCTAGATAATTTCCTTTGCAAATATTTTTCACTACTTTGTTTAAAGATGAAATGAGTGGTTTAAAAAAAAACCTCTAGTCAATTTAAATATATAGTGTTGCCTTCAAAAATGTGGATGATATTCATAATACAGTAGAACTAATTTCTATTTTAACACACTATTATATGTATGTATATTATCATATATTTTATTATACTATAGTAATCACATTACATTAAACTTCATTAAAAATGATCTTTGATCTTTTAGACATGAATAATTTCTATAACGCCAGTACAAAACCAAAATAAGATTGTGTTCTGAGGATAAGGAATAAAGAGGGAAGAGTAGGTTGGGGAATTGTAGCCAGGATGGCCTGAGTTCAAGCTCTGTCACTGAAAAAAAATTGGCTATGTGATTGTGGGCATGTAATTTAACATCTCAAATTCTCAAACAACTCTCTATGATAACAAATTGAAGAAAAGTTGCTGATTTGCTTTGATAGAATGAGTTTCCTCCTCTAAAGCTTCCTATATGTATGAAAACATATCCATGACAACAACATGTTTACTAGGAACCCTGGTTCTATCTAATCACATGTTTTTAAGAATCCAATTAACATTAGAACATATAATTATGCTGTTCATCCTTTGAATAACATGAATGTTAACAAGATATAAATATGTACATATGCTCCTTAGGAACATGGAATTGCATTATACCTAATTTCAATTAAGTACTTTTTCCTTTCCAACTAATTTTTATAAACCACTACTCTGGACTTATCTAATATGTTCTGATTTATTGACATGTCTCACCTATTGGAATGTAAGATCTGAAGGACAGAAAACTATATTTAATGTCAGATCATACATGTAACAGGTGAAGTCATATTCAGGCCAACAAGAGATACATGCATTAGATTGTAATTTCCTTGTTAGGGGGCTCTTTTAGTCTCTTTTTGTAGCCTCAGTGCATAGAACTTAATAAATCTACCAATAAACATTTATTAAGAACTTACTAATTATTAAGTACTTATTTATGAAGAACTTAATAAACATTGATTGATTAAAAGAGTTCGTAGTAAGGAACAACATTCTGGTAGATATAAAGGGAGGAAAGCCCGATGACTTTTTCTTTCTTGCCTTCTCCTTTGAATCTGCAATTGAATTTCTAAAATTTGTTTTGTTTTACATTCATTATTAAGGATCAAGTATGGATTTTCCTACTGAGAAGTTACCTTTTCACCTGGTGGTAGAACATTTTTAGACTACACCTATAGACTGGTACAAGAATTGAAACCTTGCCCAACATGTATCACAGTGATAATATTAGGTCTGTTGGGAGCTATGACAACTTTTTACAAGTAATAGAAAGGTGCAAGTGGCAAGAAGGGAAAAGAATTATTTAAAGAGGTCCGAGATACGTGAGTGAAATGGGACTAAATTAAGCAAAGGAAAATTCAGGCTGAATATCAAGGAAAAAAATGGTGTCTATGGAAACTCTATTACTAGAGTGAATTTAATACTGAACTTGAAACAGTACTTAGAAAGAGACAATAAGGAAGATGCCTAGACCATATGGGAATTAATTTGCTCTCCTGGTGGTTCTTTTCTATTCCATGATTCTATGGCTACTTAAGGAAGAAAAGAGGACACAACTGTGTTGATCAAATAATACAGTAGCAGAGATGAGTCCAGAAAGATTCAAACTCTGTTTACTGGCAAATCAACTATATGAAATCCATATCAAGGAAGCAGTAAATCATGAGTAAATCATTATAATCTCTATTTGCAAACTTGATACCTCTCTTTGCCCAAATTATCTGCTTTCAGATCTTCTCACACTCAAGAAAGAATTGCAAAATGTGAATTAGTTCCTAAGAATATACCCACAACCAATGCAGTAACTTAACTTAGAATTAGAAATTTTTAAAAATTAGAAAATTTGAGTAAAAATATCAACTGATACCTAGTGGTTGTGAGACTGGGAAAGTCATGAATTTTCTGAGATTCAGTTGTCTCATCTGTACAATGGGATAGAATTTCTGTAACTCACCTCCCAGGGTCAATATGAACAAAGGCCTTGATAAACCTTGAAGTGTGATACATAAAGGTGAACACAATTTCAATCAAATCAAGCTAGACTTCAAGCTTGTTGCCAGCTTGAACTAATGGTTTTAAAGCCAGTCAAATGTATTTATTAAGCACATAAGTTGTTCCAGGCACTGTGCTAAGTGCTGGGAATACAGTGAACCAAGGGGCTCACATTCTAATATACTATAACAGGGTATTTTTCCCTATCAATGTACAATGTCTCAAGCATTTCATATTAATGGAGAAGAATTGAGTCCTAGGATAATTAATCTCATTCTTTTATTCACTAATTGTTTGACCCTACCTCTCTAGGAAACAGAGCTGTCTCATCAATAGAATGATCAGGTTGGAATGGATGATGTGTAAGCTTTCTACTAGCTCTGAAACTTTATGGAAAAGGTTTTCTCAAGCTTATGCTCTATTACCAAGTTATATGTAAGTTCCTTGAAGGCCAGAGATTATTTCATTTTCATCATTATATCCTAAGCACCCAGTACAGTGTTTTCACGGAGTAGTTACTAAATAAATGCCTATCAAAAATCTAACTAAATTGAATTGGCATTATGGAAATATGCCAGAAATTAAAATATTTGAAAAAAAACTATAAGGATGAAATTCTGTCAATCCCACTGACCAAGACATTATTACTAATATTAGAGTTTATACCCATAAATGAACATTTTATCAATGGCTCTTGGTATTTTTACCTAGATCCACAGAAAGAACTTACATCCTACAGACACAGAAGAGGTTCTAAATTTATAAAGGAAGTAATAGTGGTACATAAATTGGATGTTTCTATTAAGGTTCTATCAATTGATGGTCCAGCTAAGTTCACAGAGGTTTAAAACCAAGACATAGATCACTAAATGATGAACTGTTTTACTTTACAACAATTGACCAGTCTACTAAGGTAGAGAGAGGCTTCAGGCTATTAATGGAGAGGCAATCACAGCAATGAAAGAAATTATCAAATTCCTATAGTTAACATTAATTCCTATTATGGAAGCTAATACATGCTTCAATTTCCTTATCTACCAACTTATTTCATTTAATAAAAAAGCTATTAAATGAAATAAGTTGGTAGATAAGGAAATTGAAGCACAGAGAGACTAAAATCTTGCAAATGATACATCAAATGAATAGTTCTTAATCTGATGGTCCATGACCTTTTTTAAAAAGTAAGAACTATATTTTAATATATAAGGCAGCTATAGGGCCCTGGGTCTGGGGTCAAAAAGACTCTTCTCTGTGAGTCCAAATCCAGACTTACTAGTTTATTTACTTACACACTTACTAGCTGTGTGACGCTGGTCAAGTCACTTAACCCTGTTTGCCTCAGTTTATTCATCTGTAAAATGAGCTAGAGAATGAAATGGCAAACCCATTCTAGTATGTTTGCCAAGAAAACCTCATATAGGGTCATGAAGAATGGAACATAACTGAAAAATGATCCAATAGCAACATATTTCAATATAATTGGCTTTCTTTGTAATTCAATCTATTTTATGTATTTATAACATTTTGATAAAGGATCCATAGATTTGCCCAGACTAACAAAGGAACCCAAGATATAAAAAAGAGTTAAGAATCCCTTGTTCTAAAAAATAAATGTTAATTCCTCCACAAATGAGCATCATTTTATTTTTCTTTTGTTTTATTCAAGTTATGTTATCACTTGACTCTCAAGTCTATATTTTGACAACTAACTTCATTTTATTTTTTCACATAACTGTGTGTGAAATGTATATGGAAAATAAATTTCATGTGTGTGTATTTACATATGTAAAATATATGCATAATGTAAGGATTTCTTGCAATTAGAGAACTAAATATTTATTTAGCAGATCAACTTGATCAACCTGACAGATCAACTTGAATAGAACCTAAGCAATGAATTTTATGTTTTAAATTTGTTCCCTAATTTAGGAGTTATCTTGTACATAACTAATTATGTACATGTTGTCTCTCCCATTAAACCATATATTTCTTGAGGGCAGTAATTGTTTCTTGAGGGCAGAGATTGTTTTTGCTTTTTCTTTGGAGGCTAAGTGCTGAGCACACTGCCTGGAACTTAGGTAAATGTTTGTTGATTATCTGATTAATGAATTAGGATTCACCTAACTGAAATAACATTTTCAGATAATGACCTTCACATAATTATTTTATTTGGGAATCTACCTTCATGACTGTCTTCAGTGAAGAATCTAGCTTTGGAAATGGAGATTGCCGAACAATGATGATCATGAGAATCTGTTCTAACCATGTCACTCAATTTAGCTCACAAACACCTGGGTTAAGAGATTTAATAACATTATGTATTGTTTGGAAGAACACAGAACAACAACAAAAATGGCTTATTGGGAGATGAATTCCAAGATAAGCAGAGAATGGTAAGAGAATATCTAGGTGCCCTTCAAGTTACCAAGCCCAGATGAACTACATTTTAGGGTAATAAAAGACCTGGCAGATGTAATCACTGAGGCATTGTCAGTGATTATGGAGAATGGAGAGAGGTGCTACAGGATTGAAGAAGGACGAATGAAGGATGGTCAGCGACAATATCTTCATATGAATATCAGCAATTATCCTATGAAAGCAGAAGATTTCTTTGTGTGCCTTCCATCACATAAGATGTCATCTAATTGACTGGAAGTCAAGTTAAAGTCACAATGCTCAAATACTCTTCTGTATCCCTTTGCCCCATTTCCCTAGACATATCAGACAATTTATCACTTTTCCTATGCTCACAATAAGTGGGAAGTGGGGGAAGCAAGGTTAAGCAAATGAGCCTGAATGTCCTTTTTCTCTTCTCTATTACTTAGGAGAAAAATATGCATTGATAAGATGGAATGGAATTATCTCTCCTTTACTTTCACTTTCTTCTCTCCACCCACCATATATACATAAAGCCCAAGTCTAAAACAAATTGTTCTTACTAATAAATGCCAGTCCTAGAAGACAGATGGATGGGAGTTTTTCAGAAGCAGAGAGCAGTGCTGCCAGACTTTCCTGCTCCCCAACACAGTAAGACAATGCAAGATCCAAGTTGAAATCAGGGCACTGCAGAGCAACACTCTTATTAGTAAAAAGTTCCAGAAGAGAATCCAGGAAGTAGCCAAAGGATACTTGCCTTGCTATATCCAAAAGAAAAATTTATAGTCTCCCCTCACACAAAAAAAGACTTAAAGGATGTCTAGCATATACTTGGGGTTAAAAATATTTGGGTGCAAGTCCTTTTATTAATAACTACTATTTACTAATTTATTATTAATTAAATTACTAATTTATTAATTGCTAGTAATTTAATTACTAACTACTAATCATATTACCTCTGGACAATAGTCCACTTAATTTCTCTAAACATCAGTTTCCTCATTTATAAACAGGCATAATACTGTTTACTTTGTATACTTTGTAGAGGCATTATAAGGGAAGTGCTTTGGAAAGCATAAAATATTATATAAACATGCGATTATTGTTTTTTTTCTGAAACCTTATTGGGCTTTATAGGGTTGAGTAAAGCCATTGAGTTGAGTGAAGGTATCCAGGACAGCAAATTGATGCAGTGGACAGAGAGCTGGGCCAGGAGTCAGGAAGACTCATTTATTCAAGTTCAAATCTGGTCTCAGACATTTATCAGTTGTGGAATCCTGAGCAAATCATTTTAAACGCGTTTGACTCAGTTTCCTCAACTGTAAAATGAGCTGGAGAAGGAAGCAACAAATCATTCCAGTATCTTTGCCAAGAAAGCTCCAAATGGGGCCATTCAGAATAAAACACAACTAAAAAAACAACCAAGTAGCAACAAGAAAAGGAGACCTAAAGCTTTAGAACAATATGAAAGTTTCTATATGATTGTGGTATCTTTCTCCTCTAAATATTATTATGGTTAAAGGTGTCAAACTCAAATATAAACTGTGACCACTAACTCATAAATAAGGATCCCTGAGGGTCACAGATTAACTTAGAAAGACACATTATCATTATTTATGTCCTATTATATCTTGATTTCTTTATCTATTATCTCTTTTCTGACTCAGATCTTCTGTAGAGTTCTACACTAGGCCAAACATCTACTTAAGTTTTGCTATTAGGTTTTTACTGATCTATGGAAATGTGTTCTTATCTATATCATAAATTGAGGGATTATCTTTTAGCCATAATCAATAATCCATTCACTCCTATTTTACCTCATCTGAATAAGTAACAAGAATTAGACATTTTTCAATTGATATGTACAAGAGGTCAAAGATTCCTCTAAAGAATTATATTTTCCCACTTTTACTAGGCTTATAAAAGCCTAAACAAATAAAAAATTAAAATAGCTGCACAATATATAATCACATTTTGCTTATAAATTTAAGGCTTGGGAGAAAAAAAAAAAAAAAAAAAACATACTTCAATCAGACCATGATTTTCAATAGACCCTGTATTCCAAATTATTTTCTTATCTCCTACTGCTCTAGACTGAACCCCTCAATATCCTGGCCCAGATTGCTATTATGAAAAACAAACTCTCAAACAATCCATGGTTCAGAAGGAACAAATGGCAAGAAGGTATGATAAGAAAATAAGAGAATAGATAAGAGAGTTAGACTTCAAAGTTAGACTGACCTACTTTTATGGTACACCACCTCCATGCCCTTCTCTAATTATCATTTAGATCTGTTGAATTTTTTTGTATTCTTTTATCATGCTCCATTCAAATTCTGACAACAAATTCATTTGGATCAATAAAATTTTCCTTATAAAATGCAAAGTAATATAAAAAGGCTAAAGAATCCTGTCAAACGGCTCTTCTCACAAACCTAAGTCACCAAAGGAATGAAGTTATTTAATTAAGAATAGGAATCCCAAATGGGAGAGAAAATGGATCTTTTTGGAGCTTAGAGAACTTTTATTGGGAAAAGAAGGCCTGGGGTTGAGTATAACACAGTTCAGGACCTTAGAGCTTGGAGGTAAGAATATTGAAAGAAATGATGTTTTTTTTCTCTTATACGAATAACCAGCAGTTAATATTGGGGAAATTTGGTTTTTTTTTTCTCCTATTTTTCTCTTCATTCTTTTACTACTAGGTCAAACCAACCCCTGAAGAACAGGACTGATAATAAGGTTGGATTTTAACATTTTTCTCAATCTTGTTCAGATCTCAACCAACTAGGGAAAATTAGTTCTGATTAAAGAATAAAAAGAATTCAATCTGGGTGAATTCTTCAGTCCCCTCATTTGTCATTAGAACAGGTTCACCTCCCAATATAATATTCATTCTTCTCATTGTTAATCAGTCAGAGTTCATAGCCATCTGTAACACCCACTCTTCCAAACATCAATAGGCTGCCATGATCCACCTTTGGTCCAAATGACCATCTCTTTATTAATTATTCACTAGCCATAATTAACAAAAAATGATTAATTACCCATAAATTATACCTCTTGAAGTTGTCATAATAGTGCCTAACTCCTAGAGTTGTAGTAAGGATCAAATAAGATAACATTTGTAATTTTCTTAACAGTGACAGGCACATAGTATGCACTTAACAAGGTTTGTCTCCTTCACTCCAAACTAGTGTTTTTGCTATTCCTTACACATCCTTTCTTTAGATTCACTGTCCTTCACACTCCCTGCAATGAGTTCCCTCTTCATTTCTTGTTGCCATCTTTCACACAAATCCTTTGCCAGTTTCCTCAACTGTCAATATCCCCCTCTGCCATTACCTTTTGGTCTTTGAAATCCCTGAGCCTGACACAGTGTCTGACAGATAATAGATTCTTAATAAAAACTGACTGACTAATGAAGAAGAATGAAGAAATAGAGAAAGAAGTGTAAGACAGATAATAACAACTTCAAAATTTTGCCCAGCAATAGTTCTTTCTCTTTTTTCTCTTTCTCATTCCCTTGACCTGGACTCAGGTTTCTGTTATTACTAGTAAAGTAATAATAAATAGGATTTTTTTTGGTGAACAAAATAACCAAACAAACAAATATTCAAATAAATAAATAAAATTAAACAAAACAAACCACCATTTATTACATCGATTCTATGGGCAGGGTGCTGTAAGTTCCAAACAACTAACTTATGAATCAAATTTTAAAATGCAGTCTTTCCTAAATCAGAGAAGACTTGTTTTAAGTATCTAATTTCAGTGAATCATGATGATAGTGTTTACATTTACATTGTACCTATATTACAAGTTAGCAATTCTTGACATTTAAAAAAACATACTGGTTTATTCCATGTAAATGTCAAAAAATGCAGGTATTTAAATAATTTTCCCATAGATGCGGAATTATTTTTCCATGGAAATAAATATAAATGGTGACTAGAATTCCAAACTAGCTCTCCCAAAATCCTATTTCTACCTGTAATTCAGTTGAACTATAACATCAATGATATTAACTTAAGATCTTTTTCACAATTTCTCCCATTTCAATTTTTCTAGTTACCTAAATAACATAGTTCACACTCCAGGAGCATGCTTTTTCACAACAGGCATAAGAAAAACATTTTACGTGTAGGGGCAGTTGTATATCAAATAGCCTATGCAGATAAAACTAAGGTTGAAATACACTTTATAAAAGATGATAAAATGAAATAGCTTAAAAGTCACTTTTGTCCTTCTTGGTATGTATAAGAAGACCCCAAGCATACATTTCATAATTGGTGCTACAATTAATATTATCTAGTCACATTCCCTAACTATAGTCTGTTCCCCTGATATCAACAGATCAACTTGCTGCCCTATATCTCTACTCTAAATCCCTATAATTCTGAATTATGAGTTATCCAAGATGAATGCTTTCCATGACTCACTCTCCCTAATCTGTTTTCTATCTTTTTAAGCTCTATATCTACAATATTACTATCTTAATCTCCTCTTCCTTTCTCTTCCATTATACCCTCTGAAACCCCCATTTTATAGTATTGAAAATTGACCCTACACTTACTCTTCCTGTGACTTTGCATACAAAATCTTCCTTCTCTTGCCATAATCACTTATATATGTTGTTTTTTCCTATTAAAATATAAGTTCCTTGTATCTCTAACACATAGTAGAATAGCTATCATTAGTTGATATTTAATAAATGTTTTGTGTTTGTTCATTCATCATTAATTTGAATTAGATTAAATTTAGATATCTGATTTGTGACTTTCTGCCAAGAGACTTTTATACTGTCCTCTAATCCTATGTTGGAACCAACAAATTAGTCATTTGATACTAGTTGACAAAATACCCTCCATCCCAGTGAGAAAGAAAGAAGACAATCACAAAACTAGCCAGGTGAGATATGTTCTCATTAGAAAGAAAGTGAAACAAAGTCCAATAATGCCGCTATACTATATTTATGATGGGCTATTGTACACAGGTATCATACTTTAAAATGATGAAGAAATGCTTACATACTGCTCCATATTCTATGTACAATTCTTGAGGCATTCTTCAGACTCATTTTCAACATGAAATAAGATGCTGTGTCTTGTGAATGGGAGAGTTGTCATTTGAATATATTTACAGCGTCTTAAAATCTGTTGTGGGACTTATGACTTGTCCCCTACATTCCTTCTTCATTGTTGTATATTTAACTTTATGTCTGTCATGCACGGCAAGTATCTCAGTATCCTACTGTTAACCAAGCATTAGAGCAGAGAAAGGAAAAAAAAAATTTTTTGAAAGAGACAGAAGCAACAACAAACAAAACAGAAATAAAATAGTAGAAAAAGACGGAAGCTTATAAACCTTATCTGGGCCTTGATTCAAAACAAATTCTTTTTCTACCCAATAAAATATTGCCAAAAAACTTGCTAAAGAGCAAACACTCATTCATCAAGGACCTGAAAAATTTACAGGGGATTTCCTGCTGATTTGCAGGGCTACTGGATCCTGCTGAGATAAAACTATCAGGGATATGACAGACATTTGAATAAATCATTCTATCATGCAAAGGAGGTTTTACAAGGGGCAAACTTTAAATTTCTTTCTATATACCTTGTAAAAACAAAATAAATACAAAGGATAGGAAATCACTGGAGGAAAGGAGGGGAAGGGGAAGAGTTGCCCATGACTGCAGACTAGTGTTGTAATTGGCTCAATAGCCAGACAGATTCCAACTTGTTGACAAAAATAAACTTAATGAATCTTTAAACTCTGATTTATAGGTCATCTAGGCAATCATTAATTCAAGATCACTGCTCTGTATAACATACACATAGCTCTACTTCCCCACACATATTCTCACACATTGATATGCACCTAAGACGAAAAACTGATCAGACTGCAAGGAGTATTAGTTTTTTGTCCTGTGTTCTTGAGGAGGACCATAACATCAGAGAGGAAATGACATGATACACAAGGAAGGGAGGGCTGTGCAAAGTCACTAGCCTCACTTTCTCCTCCAAAGCCATCTGAGTCCACTGGACTCAGGTCAACTGATCAGGTCAACTAGAAATGGTCATGGATACAGTAGGTGACCTAGATTTTTTTTAAGCTAAGATCTTTAACAGATTTCAGTCTGATTGAGACAATACCCAATCAGTGATTAAGACTAGATAAAAAATGAGTCAAAGATTGGTCTCTTATACCTAGTCAAAAAAAAAAATCCGATCAGTAAGGGGAAGGCCCTCAAGTTTTCTTGGCTGAAACAGAAACAGATGCTATTTACATTCTCTTAGAGAGAACGGATTGGATGGTTGGTTGGTTGGTTGTTGCCCTTTGTTCTAGAAGAGGACCAAAGTGATATCACTATGTTAGAATCAAGTGACAGTATATCAGACATACTGTGGCTGATTAGATCAATACAAGCTGGGAATGCTCTGCCACAAGTTGATACAAATAGTCCACATGAACATTTGGGGTGGCTTCTCTAATTTTGTACATCTTATGTTTCCTTTGGGCTAATTCAATTCTATTTTTCTCATAAAGCACAGCACCTTCTCTGGAAGGGCACGCCATGCTGGGCAGTTCTGTATCAGTATCTCCCGTGTCATACAATCAATTCTGAAGTTCTTAAGAGAGACCTTCAGAGTGTCCTTGTATTGCTTTTTCTGACCACCTTGTGAGTGTTTACCCTGTATGAGTTCTCAATAAAATAAATTTTTTTGGCATTCAAACATTGTGGCTAGCCCAATGGAGTTGTGCTCTCTGCAGCAGAGTTGGAATGCTTGGCAATTTGAGAAAGGACCTCAGTGTCTCATATCTTATCCTGCCAGGTAATCTTTGTAATCTTTCTAAGACATTTCAGATGGAAGAAATTCAGTTTCCTGGCATGGCGGTGATATACCATACAATTTTCACAGGCATCCAATGAGGTCAGCACAACGGCTCTGTAGATCTTCAGTTTGGTTGTCAGTCTAACACCTCTCGTCTCCCACGCTTTTCTTTGGAGGCTCCCAAAAAAGGAGCTAGCTCTGGTAATGAGTGTGTCAATATCATTATCAATATGGACATCCCTGGAAAGTATATTGTCAAGATAAGTGAACTTATCCACAGCATTCAGAACTTCACCATTTATTATATCTGAGTTGTACTTGTACTGAATTGCCGCAATTTAGAAAATGTCATTACTTTTGGGGCCAATTGCATCAAAATTTTTAAAAATGGTATGTTTGGAAGTCATCTGAACATGGTTCCACCCCTGGGATAACTTCCAAATATACAATAATCAGGACCCAGACCACGACCAAGTGGAACATGGCCTGGGACCTATCAATGGACTCAGTCAACAAGAGCCAGTGATTTAGGTTTAATTCCTAACCTGTAAACTTTAAGATATCTTGGAAGATTTCAGTGATCAAAATTTACATTCCTTTGGGCAGAGCACCTGTAGGTAAGGATGACACTCTGTGTAGACAGAAGGAAGGGAACAGAAAAAAAAAAAAAAGGAAAGGAAAGGGAGAGAAAAGAAAAGCTAAGCTAAGAAGGGAAAATGAAGCTGTGTTGCTCAACAGACCAATTACAGTTGTGTAACCAATGGGGCAGCTTAAAAAATAAAATATAATTTCTCATTAGATGCTTTATATTTGATGGGAAATTACTAATGATCACAAAGACTTTTATTATCCTGCTTCTCATACCCCAACCTTCACAAGACTGAATATTATTATATATCAAGGCCAGCAGGTCTTCCTGCCAAATAGAAAGCAGAGTCTTTTGGAAAAGAAGAAGGAATAGGGCTGGACTGGCAAAGACTTCCTATCCCATTGAGATGAGATGTTGAGCCTCCAGGGATAATCCTTTTCTGTGACTGTACCCTTCCCCTAGACACATAAGTACCAGCACATGCACTCATCCATGAATGCAATGTGAGTGGAGGGAAAGAAAGGTGATGAGTTGACAGCGTCTGCTAAAGGATATCCAGAGAAGCTGCTTCTGAATAGCAGAGATACATAAAGTCTGGCAAAAAGCCACAGGCATCATGTGTAAGTGGAATAATCTTTTGAAGGAGTGAATCAAGCCAAATTTAAAAGATGATGATGGGAAGAAAGAAGTTCTTTTTCTTTTCTTCATCCCATTCCTTTTAAAATCAACCTAACCTTTCTGTCCTTTCAAGGAATAAGAAAATAATCTAGGTATGAGTCAAATAATATACATACTCTTATTATAGAACACCAGAGTCTATCCCACTCCCTGTCTTTACTCCCCTCTCCCCAGATGTACTGCTATCTTCACTTTCACCCTGCAGATAGAAAAATATTAATTTAAGGCATATCAAAACACATTTTTATAATGTATAAATATAATACCCAATGGACTCCTGAGAGATACACAAAATTAATCCCACTTGTGAAGGCCTTAATATTAGCTCTTTCCTCCTGGGATGAATTTAAAATCCCACAAAAGCCCTTGATTTATTTCCTTCCTACACAACAGCAACAAACACTCACATAATTTTTAAATAATGTAAAATATCACTTTAATGCTATACAGAGAGAATAAGTGAGAGTACTAGGAATGGATACTTGAAGATAGAGGTACTTAGGGGTCTCATCTTCCCTCAACGTATGTGCAGAATACCATTAAAATTATGTGCTTGAATCACAGAGATAAGTTTTAACTGATACAGAAATAAGCTTAATCCACTTCTACATTTTATTTCTACAATGTCTCTTCCAAAGACTGCTTGAAGGTTATAAGAACTTGTGTCACTTCCTTTGGAAACCTACAAAGAAGTCAGGGAAGTCCCATTAACCTAGATTCATTTGGGTCACTTCAATTTTATCCAATATCAGCAATTCTTAGTTCTGATCTAAGTTGCTGCAATTTAGAAAATGTCATTACTTTAATGGGCCAATTGCATCAAAATTTTTAAGAATTGTATATTTGGAAGTCATCTGAATAGCATAACAATTCAACTTTTCTTTATTCAGCTGAAAATTGCATTCAGCCTTCAGCAGGAAGTTATTTCTTTTATCCCAATCCATTTTTATCTGTAGGAACTAGCAGTAGGGAAAGACAGTACAAGAAGGCTAAAAACTAATGATATGAATAATTTAATCACCCAGATCTCATTCTGAGCATTTATTATATTTGTTACTGTCTATAATCCACCTGATCCCAAATATCATTCAATGACTATTACCCCTTTCAATCTGGAACAGAACTCTCCTATAAACTCTAGTCTGTATCTCTCTTCTTAGGTTAACCCACTCAATTTTGGAACCTTCCAGTAGTTTGTGCTTAATCAGAAAATGAAAGAATACAAACTTCCCTAATGACTATATCTACTTAGCAAAAAAAAAAACAAAAATC
The DNA here is from genome assembly GCF_902635505.1 of Sarcophilus harrisii. Lineage (NCBI taxonomy): Eukaryota > Metazoa > Chordata > Mammalia > Dasyuromorphia > Dasyuridae > Sarcophilus > Sarcophilus harrisii. Next base: position 489,463,168 of record NC_045426.1, on the reverse strand, counting down.
CATAATTCACATCTTTGGATATCTTTCCACTCATCCTGTGGTTTCCTTCTCCATTTCTTTTGGGAACAGTAAACAAAGCTATTCTACTATGGATTCTGGAAAGGTCATGATAATCAACTGACCTTTGGCACCATTCCTGTGACTTTCCAAATGAAAACTTCTTTCCACGGACACTATTTCTTAATATGTATTTGTTGTTTTCTTACTAGAAACAGAATGTAAGATCTTTGAGGACAGGGACAGTTTAGACCATTTTACTATTAGTATGTTCCAACACCTATTATAATGTCTTTGAAGTAGTCTCTTTTAAAAATGAAACTTTATTTCCAATCAGTGGGTCATTTGATTGGTAAATTGGGTCCTTATAATTTTTAAATTGTGACTCAACTTCTGTATTGACAAAAATGGCATTTAAAAGTAATCCCAGAGGTAGCCAGATGGCTTAGTGGATAGAGCACCAGCCCTGAAGTCAAGAGGACCTGAGTTCAAATCGCACCTCAGACATTTAACATTTCCTAACTGTGTGACCTGGGCAAGTCACTTAATCCCAATTGCCTCAGCAAAAAAATAAAAAAGTAAGCCTAACCCCACATGTACTTTTCTAAAGACATTAGGCATTGCATTGTCTTTTAGTGGATATGAGGGGTTAAGGGAAAATTAAACCTTCAGTTTTGTTTCTTTTTTTCTTTTTCAATGGAGAAGGGAAAAAAAAATAGAAGAAAAATTGCTCAATGAAAAAAATTAATTGGTAAATTAACACTTCACTAAATTGCTTTAAATTTCCCCTCATTTATACAAATACTTGGTTGGCATTTGCCCACACTTTTCCAGGTGAAAAACTGTACCTTAAATATACAATTGTAGGCACTTAATAAATGTTTATTGAATTAAATTGAATTGAACCACTTTAAATATAAATATCACTGCTACATTACCAAAGGCATTCATGAAAATGTGGAAGAATAAAGAGAAAAAGAAATAGGAGGTCTTATGAAACAGAAGAAAATAAAAGAGAAAATTAACACCATTTAACTTTCATAATATTTTCAACTATGCCATAATCTTCCATTAAAATTAATGGAGTAGCAGAGTTCCCTCTACCCCCAAGCCAGTTTTACTACATGATCCATCATACTTATTTTGTAACAATAGTAAGTCCTCTTGGATCTGTGTGCAAATTTTGAAATAAAGAAAATTCACTTCGTTATCTTTGTCATTTGGAAAATGACACCTTTTAAGCCAATAATGCAATACTTAGGGAAAATGGAGCAATAGCAAAAATATGACAGCACAAGAGATGCAAATTAGTGCTAAAATGGAGAAAATCATCATTTTCTTTTTTTTTAAGTGTGGTAATTCCAATTCCAATATTCTCTGCTACTCGTGTTTTGAATAGCACTTAAAATTTCAGTTTTCCACAAAGAACCTCTATTCTTACATTTATTATTTTTCATATTACTAACTCATCAGTAAATTTCAAGATAAATGACAAAGAGGGGGAAAAATAAAGCATTTGTAATGAGGAATTGAAACCCTTATCATTGTGTCCATTTTTCCCTTTTAGGAGTCTATTCTCCAATGCACTTGCAGAGATTTGTATGGCTAAGACCCATTAATGCTAATGCAGCTAGTTATGGCCATACAGTACTTGTATTGCTCATGAATAGCACAGATCTACTGCCTACTTTACTGACCCACAAAACCCAGCCACACTTGTGATAAAATTGAACAGTGTCTTGCAATTTCATCCCTTAATTGAGATCCCAGCATATGGCAAGGATCCAAAGCTCTAGCTCAGGCTGTTTATCTTTCAATACTTTCAAGTCACTTACTGGCCAAAAAAAGAAATTACAGTGTGATTTAAAGTAAAAGCAGTCAGCTTACTGCCCTCTTCCTTTTCTCCTTTTCCTTCTCTCTCTCTCTCTCTCTCTCTCTCTCAGTCTTGCTTCTTCTCTTTTTAACAAACGTTAAATTACCATAACTATGTGTCCTCCAGTAATTTGTCACTGCTGTGAATAGTCCTAAGCAATACCGTATCAGTGAAAACGTGCTTTTTGACACAGGCTCTGTTCTTACTTATTTCTTAACTAAGTTATTACATCAACTTTGGTCATCTTCCTAGGTTTTTAACCCTTTAAAATGTCCAGTATAAAATTACTGAAGAAAACATTAGCTTTCATTCTGAAATATCTGAACCCTTCAGGCTATAGCTACCTTATACAACCAAGCTAATCATTACTTCCTTCTATAATCAAAATAAGATAACTAGGGAGTACAACACATAAAAGTGGGGGCCTGAATTCAAATTTGACCCCAGACACTGACTAGCTGTATGACTCTGGGCAAGTCAATTAACCCTCTGTGCATCAGTTTTCTCACATGTAAGCTATGCTGGAGAAAGAGAATGGCAAACAAAATAATAAGCATTTCCCAAAAGTTATAAAAGGCTAATGAAGATGGAAAGGGAAGAAGAGAAAATACAACTCTTTTCACATGTACTTTCTTAATGGGGACTGAAATTGAGGATAAGGGAGAGAATTTAGTACTCAAAGTTTTAAAAACAAATATAAATGAATGGTTTTAAATGTAACTGGGAAAAATTTTAAATATTAATTTTTAAAAAGGAAAAAAGAATCGGATTTAGGTAAGATGATTACATTATTCTGTGCGATTATGTAATTAACCTGGACAGAGAAACTTTATACAAATATACTAAACATTCTGTAACAATAATCAACTCTGATTTAAGGTATGCTATTTCAACGGCAAGACACTGGTCCATTACCAACGCTGTAGTGGATTTTGTGTTAAGAAGCCCTGAAGAGTATTTATTCTGCACAAGCCCTTTATGAATGATTTAGAATTCATTCAAACATAATTGTATCGGCTTCTCTTTGACATATTAGCTCACACAAACTCCACAATGTAGAGATAGTGTTCACTTTGATACCTTGCCAGTAGAAATCTTGTTATACAGAGCTGTAACAACACACCCTCATATAACAAACATTGTTTTGGAACAAAAACAACACTCCATATGGATGTGATAGGGTATTTAAACAGAATGTCTCTAACCAACATGCATACGGATTCTGTGCATGGAATGTAAACAGAAAATGTTTTAAATCGAAGTGTTTTAACTTTACATTATGAAAAATAATAAATACTGAATAATGTAATATGAAGTAATTCCATCTTGGGGTTCTAATGACTAACCACTTGAGCTCTGCTTTTGTGGTTTATAATGTCACCAGAGCCCTCTATGGAATTATATATAGAATAAATGATAGGCAATGTAGAATTACAAGGCTATCAGGCCATAATACATACTGTAAGTACCTAATATATCCTTATAAATTACAGGCTTTTATGGCCTAGCATTTTGCAGCATAATGTCACAAACTGTGATGATACAATATACAGGACACAAGATCACATTTAGTTTTAAAAAAAGCCTCTGTTCCTACTAATCTAAAATCAAATTATTTCTAAGAATAATAGAAACATAATAACTTAAAGAGTTGAAAAGGACCTGGCCTTAGAAGTCATCCACTGTAATCTCATGACCAGTATAGTCTTTCCTGCAATAATTCTCCTGACAGATGATCAGACAAGTGTATGTTTCATCACTGATTGATAGAAACCAAAATATTAGGAAAGAGGAAGAATGAAAGGTATTATATTAAATATAGACATATAAATAATCTTAAGGTAAGACAACTTCTAAGTAACAAATTCAAATGTTAATGTCCATTGGTAGATTCAAATGTCCAGCATCAGCATGTTGGGTTCCCTCCAACACAAATAGACATATGCACATTCACTCTGCTGGTCTCTGTCTCTGTCTCTGTCTCTATGCCTCTCTCTGTCATTGTCTCTCTGTGTGTCTCTCTGTCTTTGCTTCTGTGTGTGTGTCTCTCCCTCCCTCCCTCTCTCCCTCTTTCCTTCCCTCCCTCCCTCTCTCCCTCCTTCCTTCCCCCCCCCCTCCCTCTCTCTGCCTCTCTCTCTCCCTGCCCTCCCCCTCTCTCTCTGTCTGCCACAGGAGTAGGGTTTCTCATATCTCTTTGCTATTTCCCTTTTTCTATGTAAGTAAAGAGCAATAATCCTCACCTGAAGGTCATTCCACATCTTTGGTAGGTATCAAAACAGGAATATTTCTTAAAAGAATAGTCTATCATTTTGTATAAACACAGAGGACTGATAAAAGTTTGAAAGCAAAGAAATAAAGTTTATATTTAGAAATTTTATGGTTTGTGATAACTAAGTGCTATAAGGTACAAAATGGTCCAAATCTCCTACATATCTGACCGGTTCTTCTATGTATAGCACTAAACAATAATGATATAATTCTCTTTTACCATTGAAAAGGAACCCACCTTAGAAGAATTAATTTTATGTATAGTCATTTAAATTATTTTTCAGATATCATATATCAGAAAAAACTATACAAATTTACCTTGAATAAAATTAAAGCTTAAACATCCATAAAGCTTCCAAGTCCTCTGCCAATTGACCCCCTTTTCCCAACTCTCCTGAATTACCATAGAATCCAGCTTTTGCTTTACATGCCAAACCAAACAACCACATCACTCCTTATTCAGGATTTTCCTAGTCCCATTTGATATCACAAAATGAGATGTTTTGAATAAAAGTAACCTTAGAGGTCATATAGCTTAAACTCTTCATCTTGCATCTGGGGAACCAGGGTCTTGTAAGAAAAAGCAACTTACTTAAAGGCCACACTATTAATAAGTAACAGATCTGAGATTCTTGACATCAAATTTAGTACTCATTCCACATAACACCCTGCCTATAAAAACTTTTCCTCCTACTCCTCTCAGATTATGGGACTCTGGTTACCTTCCAGAAGCAAAAAAAAAAAAAAAAAAAAAAAAAAAAAAAAAAAAAAAAAAAGGGAGGAGGTTAAAGAGGGAGGAAAGGGAAAGGAGGTTACTGAGTAGAGAATGTCTTAATATTTGAATTCAAGAAATCCATTTATTTAATTTGATATATCCTTACTGCATTCAATGGTACATATGGCATTTGATATGCAGAATCTTCTCCATAATAAAACAGAAAAAGAGAATGATGAGAAAGACAGGGAGCAGACTAAAACACATATGAGGCAATTATTTTTGATGTAAACCAAGTTAGATGTTGTGTCTGCTGAGTGCTGAGTTGTTCAACACAAACAGAATCCACTGAGAAAGGGAATACTATCCTGTCTAGAGCTCTGTGTTATCCCTACACACACACACACACACACACACAAAGAGAGAGAGAGAGAGAGAGAGAGAGAGAGAGAGAGAGAGAGAGAGAAAGAATTGTACATCATCCTCTTATTTTCCATTTGGAAGGTAAAACTTTTTTTCCCTGAGTTCATTTTACTGTCATCAGTTAAGGGCTGAAGAAAATCAACTCCATATTTTGTATCAATGGGCTCACAAAATGTTGGAAAGATCAGTGTGCCAGGTTGTCCTCCCAACTTGCCAATCTACACAAAAGATCCAATTTTCCTGTGTTTCCTTAAACTACTGTATGATTGTCCAGCATAACAGTGAAGTGTATCTCATCAGGCAGGTGGTTATGATAAAGTATGTAGTTAAGGATAATGAGTCAAAAGTAGTGCTAGATTAGCATTTATTAGAATCCTTCTACCATAAAACTGCCTGAAAAAATAGTTTCCCTTCTCCTGGGCAGAGGATTACTACTTGACTAATATTCTCAAAAATAACTTTTTCACCCTCCCAGAAGTGAATTTGTTTTGTATGTAACTTTTTTTCCACCAGGAATCTCCTTATTTTTTCCAGGCTCTAAATGGCCATTCTGTTTTAAGAACCCAGGGGTTTGCTGCAGCTGAAAAAACTCACTACTTCAGTTCCTAACCTTTCTAGAATATGAGGTAAAATGAAAAACAAAGAATTTTTAAAATATTTTGTTAAAATCTCTTCCTCTTTCTAACATTGAAACATCTCATAAAAATCCTCAAATTCCTTTTCTGTTTCAGTAGGAAAAAAAGAAAAAAGCTTCCCAAAAAAAGTAGACAGGAGAAGAGGGGGGGAGAAATGGAGAAATAAAGGAATACAGGGAGTAAGGGAAGGAGGAGAAAACAGTGGAGAGAGAGGGAAAAGAGAGAAAGGGGGGCAGCAAAAGAGAAAGAGACATCCATGAGGTCTGGAATCACTAGTACATTATGCCACCACACCAGAGATCAGAGTTCAGGGCTAGTCTTTCAAATCTGAGTCTTAAGGGAGGCAAAGAAGATTTAGGAATAATACAACTCAGTGTTTGGAAGAAGGAAGTTCATACAGCAGCACTCCATCTGGCTGGCCAAGCAGTGAAGTAATAAAGAGTGTGTGTGTGGTGGGGAAGGGGAAAGAAAGGCAATTTGGTCTGTGCCAAAAACAATATAACATTACAAATGTGACAAAGCATCAGAAGAATCTTTTAGAAAGGGTCAGTCAGAAGTTAAAAAAGAAAATGTTAACAAGTTAAACAGTATGCAAAACACCCCGCCTAAGAGAGAAAAATGACTTTAGACAAATTGTAGCTGATATTTGGGTGAAAAAAAATTAAGCCAATTCATTAGCAAATGAGTAAAACAAAGAAACAAAAAACACCTCATAATCATAATAAAACCTTTTCTAATTGACCAAGGTGGCAAGAAACACAAAGTATCTATGTGGAAGGCTCCATTTGGAGTATGGATAAAAGGGTTTTTAAAATTTTTAGGATACCAGATTCAAATATTCCAATGATATTTAGAGGTGCTTAAGTGAAAAAGCTTTTTGAAATCCTTTAAATACAAGGAGAATAACTTCAACCACAAAGTATTTCCTTTGTATTAAAAAAAGCAGATGATACTTTTATTTATTTGTTTGTCTGTTAATTTGTTTTTGGTGTTGAACAGGGGTAGTGATCTACCCAAAGTTTTACAGTGAGAGAGAAGAAAAAGGAAGTGTCAGAGAGAGAAAGATAAAGAGACAGAGAAAGTAAGAGAAAGAAACAGAGAGAAAGAGAGAGACAGAGAGGAAAGTATTTTGAACCTCTAACACATGTTAAAAGTTGGCTTCACACAATTTTTTCCCCTAAAAAGAGGTTTGCACTTGGCTCTGACTTTGAAAAGTTATCTGCCTGCCTTCCTTTTTTTTTCTTTCTTTTCTTTCTTTTTTCTTTCTTTCCTTCCTTCCTTTCTCCTCCTCCTCTTCCTCCTTCTCGCCTTTCTTTTTATGATTTGGGAAAATCAATGTAAAACTCCCAGCTTCTTGTGCAATATATAAACTAGTTAAATATTAAAAAATGTTAACTAGTTAACATTTTAAATATATAAACTAGTTAGCATCTTTTTTAACATTTAACAGAAAGTTGTAACATTATCTTCTGGATCATACACAACTTTGATTTGTCAAAGATTAGAATGTTCCAAGATTTGCAAATAGATGATTTAATAATTTTTCCAATTATGTCTTCAAAATAAATTTGTCTATAAAGTCTTCACAAATTGGTAGCTATATTAGCAAAAGCATTAGTTAAGAATCATGTACCCATCCTGACAGAATTTATGTGTCTACACTTAGAATAATCAGTTCCATAGCCTTGATTTTTTCATTGAAATGTTTCTCAGAAGGAAAAGATGTGTGGAAAGCTATTTAATGGCTAACCACTAGTATTATGCCACCTAATAATAATAGGAAATTAAATATGAAAAAGAACATATTGTATTGCTATAACATTTGAAGAGCACTATAGATTGTTGGTAAAGTTACAGTAAAAAAAGTATGACATCTTTCTCTCCCCACCTAATCCACCAAAAAGAATGTAGCTGTCAATCCCACCCACAATAGATGCTAA